>NC_067146.1:35812230-35894730 GCF_903995435.1 Acomys russatus
AGGAGCAGGAGAAGGAGGAAAAAAAGAAGTGCAAGAGAAGAACAGGAAAGGGGGAGAGTTTGATTCTTTTGCAATGAACACGTGTTTCTTTTTCTATAATCAGATAAAATATAAATTTTAGAAAACATTATCAGAAGTAATGAATTCAAATGCCTCAGAGTGTTAGTTTCTAGGGGCTGAAAGAAACTGTTGGCAGGAAGGGTTCACAGAGGGTCGATATGTGAAACTGACTCTGGGGAGCCAGTACAGCATGTGTAGGGCAGTGAGAAAAGATGATGCCAGCCATGAACCCCAGCAAATAAAGTAGCAAAATCAACTGACGCATGAAGAGAGAAGGAAGCTGCATAACCAGACTCTCTTCTTTCAAAGTATGTTTTACTTCAAACTGGTTAAATTTTTTTATTAAATTATTGACCTTACTCACCACACATGCCTCTAAATACAAACTTCGAGTCAACTCACCAACCAAGATTAGAGAAATGCTGTCTTGGGAATATTCAGATATGTCGCATTGATCCAAAGGGACGTTCCTCCCAGGCTTGTGAAGAGCGCCAGCACACTTCGAAAGGCATCACAGCCATTCCCATGTGAGATCCATCATGCAGCAACTTGGTTTTAGAGGCACGTTCTGTAAACCCTGGAGGCCAGAGGGAGGACGGGGATCTAGACAGAATGACTATCTGTTTGCTCACTCCGCTGTTCTTTCTCAATGCTGTGTTGCCCTACTCTAAAATGGCTCTCCAGTTTTAGGCTGTGCACACGAATGTAGGTCTCATTCCTTCCAAACCACATACCATGCCTTCCTTGCTTTTCTTCTATGTGAAGCAGCCAGTGGCCCCTGGATTTCCTGACTTATATCTCATCTAGGATGGCAATGGGAAGGAAGAGCCTCTACTACAGCACAGAGCAGAAGACACAGTCTCGGGAGCCATTTTTTTTTTCAACATCCCAGTTTGCCCATGATGCCTAGATCACTATTGTGCATAAACACACCTTCGTGTTGTTTTTTTCTGAATCAGGAAAAGCAACTGTTCAATCCTAATAAACTGATCACTCCTCAACAGAGCTCAGAATAAGAGACTGAGCTTCACTGTTCTTAGCCCCTCGTCACAATGGCTTCTCCTGAGACTGTATCAGAGCCTGAAATGAGAGGGCAGTGTGGCAAGTCCTAAGTCACTCACAGAAAGGGCATCAAGGCTTCCTCCCTGTCATCATCTATCTTCACGCCCTGTTTGCTCTAAACTTAAAGGTAGAGCCAGCGCTCCACGTCCAGGTATTTTACATCAGCAGATCTATCCAAAGTCAAATGGAAGATATTCAAGCAATTGTACATGTGCTGAACATACACATGTCTTTTTCATATCATCATCATGTGAGACCATAACAACTCTTCATAGGACATTTACATTGTATTTGATATTATAAGTAGCCCAGGCATGTTCACATTTCCAGGGGGATATGTGTTGGTAAAATACAAATGTGACAGCGTTTTCTATAGGGGCCTTGAGCATCTGCAGATTTGTGTATGTTGAGTGGGTCCTGGAACTAAGGACTGACTAAGCTAGCTTCTGGGCTTTCTTTCTGAGAGTAGATTCCTCATATAAACAGAGTACATAACATTGTGGGGAAACTAAACATCTTCCCACGTCTTTAGGAAGAAAACATGTTCCGTAGCTAAGTAGAGTCTATAAAGTGGTGTCTCCAGTTTCTGTTATGAAATTTGTCTTTACAATGGTAGATGGATCAGAAAATGATGGCGCAATGGAAAGTCACTCTGTGGATCAACAGAGAGAAATCTGACATAATTCCAAAGAAATAAATAATTTTGGCAGTCAGCTAACCCATGTTTTTATATAAAAAGATAAAGAGATCCAGAAGTTTAAGTAATTTCTAAAGAACACATAATTCATGACTGACAAGTGTTACCCTAAAACCTAATCCCTATATCACACAATTACATACTTAGTGAGTTATTGGCGGTTTTTAAAAAGGAATGAAACCACTTGAGCATTTTTTCAAGTTTGTAAATTCCTTATCAATGCAAGTTGTTTGCCTCTCATGTATTAAATATTATAATTTTTATAATTGCAATATTCCCCCTTTCCTTTTCCTACCTCCAGCCTCTCCTATACACCTCCTGATCTCTTTCAAATTCATGGCCTTTTTAAATTGTTGTCACAAATATACACATATATTTCTAAATATATAAATATAAATTTTTTTCTTTCTTTTTTCTTTTTTTTTAATTTTTTATTAATTTATTCTTGTTACATCTCAATGTTTATCCCATCCCTTGTATCCTCCCATTATTCCCTCCCTCCAATTTTCCCATTATTCCCCTCCCCTATGACTGTTCCTGAGGGGGATTACCTCCCCCTGTATATGCTCATAGGGTATCAAGTCTCTTCTTGGTAACCTGCTGTCCTTCCTCTGAGTGCCACCAGGTCTCCCCCTCCAGGGGACATGGTCAAATGCGAGGCACCAGAGTACATGAGAAAGTCATATCCCACTCTCCACTCAACTGTGGAGAATGTTCTGACCATTGGCTAGATCTGGGTAGGGGTTTAAAGTTTACCACCTGTATTGTCCTTGGCTGGTGCCTTAGTTTAAACGGGACCCTTGGGCCCAAATCTGCCTATCATAATGTTCTACTTGTAGGTTTCTAGGACCCTCTGGATCCTTCTACTTTGCTATTTTCCCATGCTTCTCTCATTTAGAGTCCCAATAGGATGTCCTCCCCTCTGTCCCAGTTTCCTGGTAAGTGAAGGCTTTCGTGGGACATGCCCCTTGGGCTAGTATGCAGATATAAGTGAGTATATACCATATGAATCTTTCTGCTTCTGGGTTAACTCACTCATTATGATCATTTCTAGCTCAATCCATTTATCCACAAATTTCGGGAATTCCTTGTTTTAATAGCTGAGTAGTATTCCATACTGTATATGTACCACAGTTTCTTTATCCATTCTTCTACTGATGGACACTTAGGCTGTTTCCATGTTCTGGCTGTTATGAATAAGGCTGCTATGAACATGGTTGAGCAAATTTTCTTGTGGGGTGCTGGAGCATCTTCTGGGTATATTCCAAGGAGTGGAATAGCTGGGTCTTGAGGAAGCCCTATTCCCAGTTTTCTGAGATAGCACCAGATAGATTTCCAAAGTGGCTGTACTAGTTTGCATTTCCACCAGCAATGAAGGAGTGTTCCTCTCTCCCCACATCCTCGCCAGCATGTGGTGTCACTTGAATTTTTGATCTTAGCCATTCTGATGGGTGTAAGATGGAATCTCAGAGTTGTTTTGATTTGCATTTCCCTGACGACTAAGGAGGTTGAGCATTTCTTTAAGTGTTTCTCAGCCTTTTGATATTCCTCTGTTGAGAATTCTCTGTTTAGTTCCAAGCCCCATTTCTCAATTGGGATATTTCTGTTTGGTGGTGTTTAATTTCTTGAGTTCTTTATATATTTTGGATATTAGACCTTTGTCAGATGTAGGGTTGGTGAAGATCTTTTCCCAGTCTGTAGGCTGTCCCTTTGTTCTCTTGACAGTGTCTCCTGCCTTACAGAAGCTTCTCAGCCTCATGAGGTCCCATTTATTAATGGTTGACATTAAGGCCTGGGCCGTTGGTGTTCTGTTCAGGAAGTTGTCTCCTGTGCCAATATGCTCCAGGCTCTTTCCCACTTTTTCCTCTAAGTGGCTTAGTGTCTCTGGTTTTATGTTGAGGTCTTTAATCCACTTGGATTTGAGTTTTGTGCAAGGTGACAAATATGGGTCCAGTTGCATTTTTTACACATAGACCTCCAGTTAGACCAGCACCATTTGTTGAAGATGCTATCCTTTTTCCATTGAATGGATTTGGCTTCTTTTTCAAAAATCAAGTGACCGTATGTGTGTGGATTCATATCTGGGCCTTTGATTCGATTCCACTGATCAGCCAGCCTGTTGCTGTGCCAGTACCATGCTGTTTTAATTACTATTGCTTTATAGTACAGTTTGAGATCAGGCATGGAGATTCCTCCGGAGCACCTTTTATTGTACAAGATTGTTTTAGCTATTCTGGGTTTTTTGTTTTTCCATATGAAGTTCAGAATTGAACTTTCAATGTCTTTAAAAAATTGTGTGGGAAATACAAATTATTTTATACTTATCTCTTAAACATTTGTCAAGTAAATTGCTGTTTGAATAATTACATAATGAGAAAATAATTTATCATAAAACAGTATTGTTATCCAACAATATTCTGACATAGAAAAATTATGTAGCATAAACTTATTACTTTAAGTATCTCAATACTGCTGTCTATTAGTTATGTGACCCTGGGAAAGTACATGTTAAAATATTATAATGAGAATAACAACTTCTATCTCATGAGGTTTCTTTCAAGATCAAATGTAGGCTATATGTCTGGTTACCTCTAGTCCTTTCCCATGGCACATGTCTAATAAATAAAAACTGAATATAGCCATGCCCAAAAAGCCTTAAACTAGAGGAGAAACTTTGGATCTGAAAAATATTTTCAATATTTTCCTTATTCTCTACAAGAAGCTATCGAAATTGCCATAGGTATTGAGTGTGGCCAAACATAGTCAAATAGCCATAGTTAAATTGCTTTTTGATTTTCAATGAATATCTGCTAATGACACAGTGAGTCATGGTGTGCACATGTGTGTGCATGCATGCAAGTGTGTTTGTGTGTGCGTGCAAACTGGCTTGTGCCTCTGTATGGGTGTGTGTGTGTGTGTGTGTGTGTGTGTGTGTATTTTAAATGGAATCTGAGGCTTATAATGATTTTTAATATGTTAAAAGTTTAAGAAAATATGAAACACCCCTAGACCTGTTTGCACAAATCTGTGTTCCTTCTGAAACTCTGCCTTCAATAAATATTTGCATGACCTGGCATTGAGAAGAAAAACAGACACTTCTTAAAGTATGCTTGCTAAGAAGAAAATAGTATTTATATGTTGCAAAAATATTTTCAAGTGTAATTTCTATTCCAGAAAGAATGTGGTTGCCTAGCAACAGTTTGTATTTATCAACAGGGCACTGGAAAGAGCCCCACACTGAGGATGGCAGTGCCTGTAAACCTGTAAACTAAGTTTCCAGCTCTATTACAAATATGTTCAATCAAGTAATTTCCATTTTTGTGAATCTCATCACTAGTTGGGAGTTTGAATGAGGGCCTGTTTCTTCAAGGATACATTAAGCTGAAACTCAGCTCTTCAATCCTGGAAGAAACTGTGCTGTGGCTGTTGGAGTGTGAGGCACACGCCCTCCGTTGTTTTTCTTTAATACAGATGGACCTTATGGACTTCAGGTTAATTCTGATAAAGGGCTAAAAGTGGGAGAAGTGTTCACTGTTGACCTGGGAGAGGCTGTCCTGTTTGACTGTTCCGCTGATTCGTATCCCCCCAACACCTACTCCTGGATCCGACGATCTGACAACACAACACACGTCATCAAGCATGGGCCTCGTCTGGAAGTTGCATCTGAGAAAGTGGCCCAGATGACAACTGACTATGTGTGCTGTGCTTACAACAACATAACGGGAAAACAAGATGAAACTCGGTTTACCATCATCATCACTTCCGTAGGTAAGTGTGTGAAAGGACAAACCGTTATAAAGCATGGAGGCATGCTTGCCTCGCTTTCCCAAATGCCTTTGCAGAGGAGAACACATCCACTGCGCTGTTGTTCAGATCGTGTCTTTTCTCACTTAACTAAGCCATGGATTTTGAGGCTCGAAGAATGAAAACTCAAAACAAAATGGAGAGAAATTCAAATGTCAGCTCTGGGGAGCTTATGAAGAACGAGTCAGTAAATTGCTTCAAAATGCACATTATTGCTTTCCTTCTTTTACAAGCAGGAGTATGAAATGAATTAGACTGATCATGTAAGAGTTTATGTGCACAGTTAAATTAAGTTAGAAGAGCAAATATGCCTGGCTCAGGGTCTTTGTTTTTCATTTTTCCACTCCTTGGTCTTCATTGGTTCCTCCCCCCCCCCTTCTCTCACCCTTTGGCATACCTGAAATAAATAGAAATATTTCTCAGGAGCCTCATCAGCTTGGAAACCACTTTCATAAGTCTATGAAAGTCTGCGTCCTCTAGAAGTTGCATCTTTAGAACGACCACAGTCCTAAAGGATAGGAATTGCAGCTTGTTAAGGACATATAACAAACTCCAATCCCATGAGCCTCTCTGTGGAATGCGGTTCTGTTTTGCGGTGTGATTTTCTGTACATTTTTACTCGTTCCCATAGAGTCCTGTAACACTGGCCGTCTTACATCTTTGTCTTCAAAGTTCTAAGGCTTTCCACCTTCTGTCCACCTTCTAGATTCTTCTCTCGGAAGTTCTGAAAGCCAAAGATAAGTTCAAATTAGCAGAACCTGACTGTTTTCCTCCTTTCCTCATACCTATTCTGTCTATGTTCCCCTGCTTTGTAAGTGAATTTCCCTAGACTCTACCATCCTAGCAGAAAACCAAATGCCACCTCCAACTCTTTCCTGTTACTTACACCCCCTGCCGCAGCCAGCCACCAAGTTCTGTCTAATGTACAGCTTGACATCCCAATTGTACTTTCTTCTCCACTTCTGCTTTCTCTTTGACTTCCTTTCTATTATTACCCTTTCTCCTTTTCCTCATTCACTCTTTTCTTTTTTAAATCTTCCCTTATTATTCCTTCTATTATTATCAATATCTTTGCATACAGAAAAAAAGACAAAACAGATCCAAGTTGAGAAAAAAATCCCACAGGTTTGACTAGGAAACAATGCTCTAGATGATTGTATTGGTGAAGGAACAAGTGTGAAAAACATAAGAGCCATGAATCCACTGGTGCCTTCTGTTCTATGCCATTATCCCTGGGGCCTAGAAAAGGACACGTAACAGAGAGAATCTCAGAATATTGTGTTCAATAAAGGAAGCCAGGATAAAACACCTGTTTATACGTGATATTTTTTTTTATTTATTTTTTAGTCCTTCATTAAAAAGATCTTAGGGAGTCACACAGAGTTATCAAAGTGTATAAAGCCCGCAGGTTGATGAAGAAATGTGTGTTCTCTTAGAGCGCTTTGAGATTTAAGGTAACCATACTTGTAAGGTCAAGTACATTGGATTCATACAGTGTCTTGTATATTGGGGTTCATACAGTGTCTTGCTGGACATGTTCGTGGGGAAGGTAGTACTGCCTAGAATATTGCTGTCCAGTAGAACTTTGTGCTAAGACGAAATGGTCAACATCATCACCTTTCAATGTAGCAGCTATTAACCTTGCTTAGCTTTTCAGCAAGCCAAACATGGCTATGCAACTGAGAATTAAAGTTTTAATTTTATTTTTCCTTCCATTAATTTGAATTTGAATTTTACATAACTACATCTTTCTAGTGCTTAGCACATTAGAGAATAAAGCCACAAAAATCCTAGCTAAATTGTGTCTCACTGAGGCAACAAAACAGACTATATTTTCCTTGTAGACACCCCAAAGAATATGTGTTCAAAAAGATTAAAATTAGCACTCATTAATCCATGACATGGCACCTGCTTTGGGCCTAATAAGGGATAGGCACTGATTTTCAAACAACCCGTTACAAGAATTCCTGCTTAAAATATAAAATGTCAAACACACAACTAAAGAATGTCTTTTGCCTTGTAATTTAACACATTTTGTAATCTCAACCATCCTTTCAGCATGTAGCTAACTGAGAGATAGTTTAAAACAAAGTGTGCGTGCGTACATGCGTGTGTGCGTGCGTGCGTGCGTGTGCGTGCGTGTGTGTGTGTGTGTGTGTGTGTGTGTGTGTGTGTGTGTGTGTCCCAAATCATATATGGAACTGTTTGGTGGCAATCTTGGCATCATGTTAGACTTGTTCCTTATGCTTGTTGCAAATGAAAATATAGCTATAATATGTAGTAGGTATATTACAGTTGAGACGTCCCCACTTCTTCAACTTCCTGCATTAACACTCATCCAGTAAGTTTTCATAATATCAGAAACCCCCAGCGTTTGGCTAAGATCTTATTGCAAAGACAGTTACAGTCTTCCTATCAGATAATCGTCTTTAGCAGAGTCTCAAAACCTGTTCGACCTGTACAGTGACTGGCGATTGGTGTTGTAGTAAATAAAGAGAGCAGGTGCTCATGTTCCAGAAGGATCCAGGCTTGTCAACATTAGCGGCCTCACTGTGGTTTTCAGAGCTGTTTTCCAGTCCTCAATGCTCACGGAGCCCTGACTCCAGCAACAGTAAAAATAGGAAGAAAATCCGCAGCGCCAATGTGATAATGTTGTGTTCAATGTTTCTTTTTTCAAAATGAATGAATTTCTGCAACGCAGGTTAAGCATACACAAACTGACACACATGGCCACTGTTTACAAGGTCAGCTGAACACGTGTGGAAAAAAAATCACTCTGACAAACAACCTGCATTAAGACTTGTGGGGAGTCTTAAATCTTTTTCTAAGGCTGGGATATTTGCCTTTAAGACATTTCTAGAACCAAGTTGAAGTTTTGGGTCTCCGGAGGCAAGTTGCAGGAATCAGATGAATCTCTTTGTTTTTAATGAGACAAAACTATGTAGCTGCTTTAAAGTCTCAGCAATAAGAGGCAGAGGGCAGAAGGGCTCAACAATGACTCTAGGGTCACAGACATGGAAAGAAAATAATAACCCGGGAAATAATCAGACCTTTTATTGGCGACCTTCAGTTAGGGAGAGGACAGCTAGAGAATGTGACAATTATCTCTCTGTCTTCGGCCTGTGTGAAGCTGGACAGATGGGGACGTCCACCTCTGTGGACTATGACTCACATCTAGCCCGGGATATTATCAATAGACCTTTCTGTAGCTCAGTACAGATATCTAAAGAAAACAGGCAATTGGCAGGGCCACACAGCAAATGCATGACAAAATAACATCTGAATTCAAAGCCTTTCTTTTTAGCAGTCTTTTTAAAATTCTATTCTTTTCAGGTCACTAAGCTATTGATGTGGCTATTGCCTTCTTAATCAATATCTATAGGTTCATGCATATAAAGCAGTATCTATGTATTGCATCTCATAATACTGAGTTGGGTTCAATTAATAATTTAAAATATGGATATATATTTAAAGAAGTTTTCTTTGAGTAATTTTCTCAACTAATTTAATGTATAAACTTTGTCTACAAGATATACTATTTCATACTTATGAGAAACAATGAAATATATATAGCTAAAAGTAATGTCTAATTGTTTTCAGAAGGTAATAGCCATTAAAATAATAAATCAGCATTTATAGTTAAAAGTAATTATTTTATTTCCTTAATTAAAGACTTTTTAAATACAAATATCTTTTAGGTATTTAATGAGCCTAAATTACTACTATGAGATTTACTATACTATACATATATCTATAATAAGAATATTTATGGAAATTTAGCCATCTGCTTAGAATTTTAAGATTTGTAGATGAAGATATTCAAGTATATAATCACAAGCCCCTGAGGAATGTGCACATAACTTAAAAGGTATCTATAATAGGTGTGTTTTAGATGTATATGTAATGTGGATCAATCAATCATTTCCAAATTATAATCCAAATCTTCTCATTATTAAAAAGTAGGAAAGGATATGAAATAGGAAGAGAAATTGATTAATTTCACCCATTTAGCTAAAGATTTCCCAACTTTGAGTCAGTAAAGACACAGATTGAGATACAACTTTAACCTTCACATCTGAACCCTCAGAACTTTGCTGATAGCTGCTTGAGAACCTATCACAGAATAACTGTGTGTGTCATGTGGGGCCACGAGGAGTGTGCAAGGAACACAGCACATCTCCATGGGGACATGAGGCAGCTGCCATAATTAATGAGCAGATTGGATGGAAGAGTTCTCAGGACTCCACTCTCATCTACAAATAGACACACTGCCTAGGTAACATATGGCTGTCCTGTGTGGGGTACAGCCTCAAACAGCAGGGTAGCGATACTGTGGACACCACACCTCTTGCCCATATTTGCACTTAACGTGTTATTCCATTTTATTTGTTTGCTTAAGGAGGGGGCAAGCATCATTTGCACTCTGGCTTTGGTAAATGAGTCCATTGTGTTTAAATAGTGGGGAGGATGGCGTGCTCTGTACAAACGAATAGCACAAACTCTGAAAGAAGAAGAAAGGAAGCTCTTCCAAGTGCCCAGACGTGCATCATAGGTCCCAATATATACTCTGAGCAATAAGGCCAGAATTTCCCCCACTGACCCATTTTCAAGTCAGAGTTCTAGAAGCTCATCTATCTCAAACCACAGTCGCCTAGGACTGAGACTACAGCAGCAGTCGTTGCTTTTGATGTGCATTCTACATGGAGAAACAGGGACCAGGGCAAGAAACCAGTGCCCTCTAGATGGGGGTGGGGCAAGAAACCAGTGCCCTCTAGATGGGGGTGGGGCAAGAAACCAGTGCCCTCTAGATGGGGGTGGGGCAAGAAACCAGTGCCCTCTAGATGGGGGTGGGGCAAGAAAGATCATTTGTTTTCGGAAGATGACCATGTGCATCCTCATTCTCCGTGGGGAGAACACTGGCCTTCACTTCACCCAAGCTTTCGGGCTGGCAGGAATGGATCACAACAAGGTGGGTCTCTGGCTCCAGATAAGTAGAATCCGATGGGAGGAAGTGAGAGGTGAGGCCTCTAGGGACATAAAAATGAGGAATGGGAAGGTTGGGACCTTCTGTGGAAGAGACTCTAAAATTTTGATCACTTAAATGCTTGTCTAAGTGGGGAAATGTTAAAAATGAAGGATGCGGGAAAGTGTGCTTCTTGTACCAAACTATTGTACCTGTTTTTACACACACATACACACACACACACACACACACACACACACACACACACACACACACATAAAAATAACAAATCTTTTTAACAAAATTTTTCTCAGGGTCTCGTGCCAAAAAGAAGGAAGATGTTAGGGCCTTGATACCAGCCAGAGGGAGAGCATGCCACCCAGAGAGAGACTGTTTCTTACAACAGAATAATTTTGACTTTGGTGGCCTCTTTTATCCATAGCCAACCCATGGTGACAGTCAACCATGATATGACGAAATTAGACTTCAAATAAATGTTTGATTAAACAGTTCAGCAGAGAAATTGCTTGCATCGCTGATGAGCAAACAAGGTATGACTATGAACACTAGTGGATAGTTTACAAGACCACAGTGCCTCAAAATGGCACAAAGTTTTTCATAATAAAAAAACATCCTTGTCTCTCAGACTTAAAGTGGATATAAGAGTAGCAGTGTATGTTCAAATTAGAGGAGATGGCATGGTTTTCATAACCTGTCTACTAGAGTGTGGTTTACAATCTATGCTACAGTAGAAAAAGACTAGACATTTTTAAATGATAATATTCTACAGAGGAAACCTGAGATTTCTTAGGTAGCCCTGTATTGAGAAAAGGAGATGGGTAAAGGCTGGCATTCATTTTAACCCCTGGGACATTAACAGAACCTTTATGGAGGAAGAGGAAGAGGATGCTGGCAAGGCATGTATTGAAGAACTGAGAAGCCACTATATTCTTCATCACACCGAGATTCTCAGGCTGTCTGGAATGGAAGCGCTATTACAGTTTTTGAATGATGATTTCAGGGCACATCAGTCTGGGCAGACAGGTGACTGCTGCAACTCATTTCCACATCAATATCAGAGCTGCATGATAAAGATTACAACTACTTCCTTCCATACAGGTTAATATGTTACTAAGCATATCATAGTCCAGAGCTGGTATTAACATAACCACATAATACAACAAGTTGTATTAAACAGCACTGGAAGGGGGCAGACTGGAATACTGAAAGCCTGGGATTGTCCCCACCATTATAACCCAAGTGACTTTTGCAAGCCTCAGCTTCCTCATCCAGAAGAGATGATAAAATAATTGCTGTCTAATGAGACTGCCAAGGCAATTCAGCAGTTACTATGGATCATGCATCCTTAGCTCAGAGCTTGGTCTATTGTAAGCATTCAGCATGTGTTATATCCATTAACACCGTACTTAATATAGTTCCAGTAGTAAAAGGAATGTCCTACAAAATAAAGTGACTTTAAGTTGCAAAGTGGGATTTTTATGTTTAAATGTTTCATTTCATTGTTGTGTGGTGTGTGTGTGTGTGTGTGTGTGTGTGTGTGTGTGTGTGTGTGTGTGTATAGATGCACGTGTTCCACAGTGTGTATGTGGAGATCAGAAGACAATCTTGAGCCGGGTGTGGTGGCACACACCTGTAATCCCAGCACTCGGGAGGCAGAGGCAGGCGGATGTCTGTGAGTTCGAGGCCATCTTGGTCTACAAAGCAAGTCTGGGACAGCCAGGTCTACAAGAGAAGCCCTGTCTTGAAAACCAAAACAAAACAAAAAACAAAACAGAAAACAATTTTCAGGAGACAGGTTTCTCTCCACACCTCAGTGAGGAGGTGGCAAACACATGTGGAAAGTGGAAAGGAACAATTTTCTATGATGGGCACATTATATCAGCATTTCCCAGGTAATCAGCCACATCTCCAGTCACAAATATCCCCAGGGAGTTTGGGGCTTAAATTTTAAGTTAATGTATTCCACCCATTTAGGGATGAAGGCAAGAGAAAGGAGAGGGAGTGGGGTAAGCAGTGGTGTTCTATTTAAGTAGAACCATAAACCATAAACACTTCAGGTCATATAGTAATTTATTACTATTTTTTTAGGACTGGAGAAGCTTGCACAAAAAGGAAAATCGCTGTCCCCATTAGCAAGTATAACTGGAATATCACTGTTTTTGATTATATCTATGTGTCTTCTTTTTCTGTGGAAAAAATATCAACCTTACAAAGGTAAGTTAAAATGGAACAAATAATACATTTTATTCTTCTAAGCAACCCTAAATTTTTTTTTTAAAAAGCCTTACTGGATTTTCCCCCTTTCTTTTGCCTTTAGCTATAAGACAGAAGCTAGAAGGCAGGTAATGTATATGTTTCTATGAAAATAACTTTAGAATTTCCCCCCTCAATTATAACCCTTGATTAATGAATCTATTTGTCTTTCCAGACCAGAGTCAGAATACAGAAAAGCTCAAACGTTTTCAGGTAAACATCAGACTGGGGAGGAGTGTTATCCATGGTGATGCCATCAGTGCTCTCTGCTGGTAGTTACCGACAACATGGTCAGTGTAGCAGATGAGTAGCCGCTGTTAGGGCAAGCACAATCCCTCTGCTGCCCAGTGCCATCCCTTTACGGAGGCTGCCTCTGCAGCAGCTCTGTGGAAGGCTTTATGTACACTGCTGTAGGGTGAGCTAGGGAAGGACTCGTTTCTCCATTCACAGACAAGAGAACTGAAGATCAGGGAGGTGACATTATTGACTTCTGCTCCATTCTCACCCATCAGTCTGTGAGAGCACAGGGGCCCTTTTGTAGTTTTCTGGAGGACACACAGTGTTGGTGGCCCCATCCTAAGGAGAGAAAGAAGTGGAGGGACCAGCAGGGCCGGGACTGCTCCCTTGTTCCTCAGCCGTCATTGTTGACCCTGTACTGAACTGTTCTAAGTTAACAATAGGTCTTATGCTTATGACAGTGGTGTCACTGAGAGGCTTCAGTCCTATATCTGACGTTTCCCCTTGGGAAAATTATTTTTCTTGGCCTCAATTTCCTTATCTATTTAAAAGAGATAAAAACTTCCTCCTGGGGCTGCTATGAGAATTAAAGTGAAAGGATGTGAAAAGCCTAATAGGGCTCTTAATTTAAAAAAACAAAACAAGGCTCTCCCTCTTTTCTAGTCTTTGCTCTTTTCTAATAACTGGACATCACAGAGGTGAGGGGTTCCAAGACCATCTGGCTCCTCCCAACCAGCTTCATGCCCTTCATTTCCCGGATGAGCCTTGCGTGATATCCCTACTGTGTTGCAGAAGGCCCTTCGTGTGTGTGTGTGTGTGTGTGTGTGTGTGTGTGTGTGTGTGTGTGTGTTTGCGGCTGCTGTTACTACTCGTGTTTCAAATGTTCTGTGTTAGATCTATTGGAACGCAGTAGATACTATGAGTGCCTTAAAGGCTGCTGTGACCTCTATGCTAAGGCCTTAGTGTTCTTCATTCTCCACTCTTGTCCAGATTTGTGTATTTGAGTGTGTAAAACAATATTTCCACGTCAGGCCTTAGGAGTAACTGGTCAAGTTTAGTTTCATCTTTTTTTTTTTTTTTTTTTTTTCTCTCCTAAGAAGGATTCTATTCCCCAATCCATTCAATGCCAATACGACCATACAGGACTAGAAAATACAAAATGGTTTCATGCAAATACCACTTAAGGCTAACAATAAAGATAAGCTCTTCAGATATTCCCAAGAAACAAACAAACAAAAAAATGCATAGACTTTTAAGTCTCAGAGGAAAGCTTCTGTAAGTAAGTGTCCTTTTTCCTTTCAGGCCATGAAGATGCTCTGGGTGACTTCGGAATATACGAATTTGTGACTTTTCCAGATGCGTCTGGTGTTGCCAGGGTTGGTTTTCCTAGTGGCTGATTAAAAGAAGTAGAACTCTGCTTTCCCGGAGGTGTAAGCAGAATTCGTTTGAGAACTGGAGCAGTGATGCCCCAATGGCTTCACTAGCCCTGACTGTGCTCTGCAGTGTTGACTCCCTGGATCCTGAGATCCGTGGGGCTGATGCACTCTTCTCGTTTCTCTTCTCTTCTAGAGACAGTAAAGCTGTCACAGATGAGGAGAAACACTCTTTACCTGGTATATTCTATGAATAGAGAATTAACTAGGCTGGGTACATAGAGAAAAGAAAAACATGGCCTCTGGCGTCCCTGGCTTAAGTTATTCACGTAGCTTCAGTGACCTCAGCCCTTAACTTTGCAGAGCTTGCTCTATTCCTCAGTTCCCTTCCTTTCTGCCTCATAACTCTCAATAGCTTTTCAAAGATATTCGATCACATCCTTGAAGCTCCTTGCTTGCCATAAGGGAGCTGTCATATAGAAAAAGCCTAATAATATACAGCTATACAGTTTTATTATTACCCTAAAGGTGCAATTGTTTAAAAAGTCAGGGGCTTTTATAGTTGAAACCATTTGTTTTCAGTCGCTCTCTTTTTAAAGAATTGTAAACAATCAGTTTCATGCAGAACGTGCCCCTGAACTATAAACTCATGAGCACTTGCAGGGTTGGAAAGGACAGTTTCCCCCTGATTCCTTATTGCCCTATAATAGTCCACTTACGGATGGAACCGAAAATGGATCGCTTGCTTCTGGGTGTCCCTTCTTCCATTTTTTAGAAAGGAACTATTTGCTATTAGGGAAATGGTCCCTTTGTTCTAAGCATCCTATCATTCTGGGTGCTTCATCCAGTGAGTTTCCTGGCTACAGAGTTTATTTCGGAAATGTCCCGTGAGTAATGGGAGATGAGTTGATTGGATTCCATCCTCCCTGAGGGTGAGTCAGTAGTGCCCATATTGTCCCAGAGAGGAGATGCACCTGACAGAGGATTTGTACTGCCCTCTTCAATCTCAGGCAGAAGTGCTTCGCTCTTCACTTCTACAACCGAAAGGACAAAATAAATATGTGGTTGATCTGTTAACTAGAAGAACTTCCATCATGCTATAAAACCCTCTTCTAAAGTGCATCGTCAAAGATTAGAGCAGGAGACTGAAGAGGTAAAAGACTTACTGAGTTTTGAAACATAGTTTATTTTTTTTAATACACATATTTTATTCCTAATAGTTCACTATAAAGGAGTGAAATGTATGTAAGGAGTTTGCATTGAGCCTGGTGATTGATCCTGGGTACACAGTATGGGGCACTAATTACAGGCAGACTGGGACATTAATTGAAGCTTCTGCTGCCTCCAAGTACTTCAGTGTCAGGGACTTGAAGCAGAGAAACGTGCCCTTGAGCTACGTCTCGGACACTGCTTAATTCTGTAAGGCACAACATAACCTGATTGGGAACCATGCTTGAATTCATGAGAATTTTTCTGACATTCTTAATTGGCCATGTCAGATGCTTTGGAGATGAAGTGAGAAATTAAAATGAGTAACTGAAGGAGGACAGTGAGGACAGTGACATGGGGAGGAGGCTCTTGAGTGTGAAGAGGCCAGCATGGCACTGACATGTGATGAATGGCCGTCCAAGGCAATGAGCATAAGAGGAAAACAACTACTAATAAAAACTCTCTAAATTGTCATTGAGAAGGGAAATAAATTGAATTATTAATTTATTAGCATCATAAAATAAAACCAATCTGATTATTGTAGTATATATGAGAGATTCACTCTCTCTTTACCTGTCGTAGGTTTCATTAGTCATTTACCACCTCTTCCAGGAGTTGGAGAGAAGACAAATGCATAAAATTAACAGATTTGCTATTATTCAATAGTTCTAATATTAGATCATATGTTAGCATACATCTGCCATAGCCACTGACCATCTTCATGCCAAGGAAAATGAAGATTTAATCTCAATGAAAAGTTCTATCAAAATCTCAACACAAAATGACTAGAGGAGTCATGGCCTGTGGCTACTGTGCTCCTCCTGAGAACTTTAACAAGAGGAATGAAGCAGTTTCCAAAACCACAGGAAGCTAGGGCATCCCAGTGCAGCTCGGGGGCATGTGACGCCATGCCTCATTGTTACCCAGCAAGCACTTCTCCAGGAGGTGCTGTGTAAGTGTAAAGGACTGCAGGTAGGTAGACGTGTGGTTAAAATAAGGATGAGTGGGAAGGAATACTGGACTCACAATATACTGGAAGACAATGTTTATAGGAAGAAAGAAATTATAAAATAGGAGGAATGTGAGGAAAACACTTAAAATGCAGGTTTCAGCACAGTGATGATCTTTCCCAGATAAATACACTTCATTCTTTCATATTCGGCTAAGCCTTTAGTTTTCAGAGTCATCCCCCACATTAAACCCAAACCCTTTGTCTCTTCACTCACTTGCAATATGATGAGGATTTTGACTTCACATTATTCTTTCTGATAAGCCATCCTTGCATACATAATTGGCAAAAAGTGCTCAAAAGAGCCCTTAAGATATAATACAATAGTTATACGTGTTCTTCGGTTCTACACTAAGCTGTTTTTTTTTTTTTTTAATCTCCCTTTTTGCTACTTTTCTATTATTTTTCTGTACAATATTTCCAGCTTCTCTTCAAATGAAAAAAAAAATAAGTTGTTTGTTAGTCAAGCTACTCCTGAAACAACATAGCCTGAGTGCAGGAAGCTCTAGCAAGGAGGAGGCCGTATTCCAATGGGAGAGATCATCTGTCCTCCACTGTGCTGCATGCTTCCAGCTAGTCTTCACCTAAGTTTTTTTCTTTATTTTTTTCCAAGACAGGGTTTCTCTGTGGAGCCTTGTCTGTCCTAGACTGACTTTGTAGACCAGGCTGGCCTCGAACACACAGCCATCCGCCTGCCTCTGCCTCCCAAGTCCTGGGATTAAAGTCCTGCACCACCACACCTAGCTGAAGTTTTTCCTTTTAATATGCTGTATTTTTTAGATGCCAAGTAGGTCTGCCGCAGCCTCTGATGGTGTAACAGGGCCAGATCTTCACGGAACCATCTATGAAGTTATTCAGCACATCCCTGCGCAGCAAGACAATGCAGAGTAAGTATGAGTCTCCATTTGGTGGGTGCAGTGGAGGCTCTCAGAGGTCAGCTTCTGCATCCCCATGGATTTAGTGGAAGCCTCCAAAAATATTAAAAGAGGAAACCATATCTTCAAAATATATGAAATTCTTCAGGATACATCCTCATTTGAAAGTAATTTTGAAAAATGGAACAGGCAAGTGTAGAAATACCACCTAGAGCCATACATGTGGGCAGGTGGACGACAGGCAGAACTCTGGAGTCGCCAGTCTACAGCATACCTGTCTGCTTTTCAGTGTGTCTCCAAGGAATCCGAATCCGGTGTGAACCGGTTAATCAGGCCAGTACTCAAGTTATCCTCATGACTTCCCAGTGACCTTACTAACTTTATAGCCACAGTGCTCTCTCATGTAGAGAGAAAGCCAGGCAAGAAGGCTGCCAGGGGTGAGTGGCTCAGTCAGCATCTAAGGCCCAACACATTTCCCCTCAAGGCCAACTGTTTCCAGCTGCATAAGACTGGTCCCTCTGAGGCCGAAGGTAGCAAACCACTTACCCAGTTAAGCTCAAGGCCGTTACTAGCACATCTGTCTCTTCTTTGCCATGGAGACTAAGCCCACAGTCTTGAAATAGTGAAATGCTTCTGGTTTGATGTATGTAGCCACCTGCAGGCCTAAGTGCCACAAATCATCTTCTACCCTTTCTCTAGCTGTCGTTTTTGACTCTGAAAAGAACCTCAATAGCTACATCCTTTCTGGCAAAGGGAACAGTTCCAACAGAGTAATCCCTGCTCACTTCTGGGCATATACTAAAAACAACAGCTAGGAGTCCATGAGTGCAGTGAAAACCATCAGATGGAGGAAAAAAAACCCACACTCAGGGGCAGTACAAGTGTTTGAGGGCTAAATGTGTGACAAGAAACTTCGGAGAAAATACTCACGAAGTCAGGTAGGTAAAAACCAATTCCTAACGGAACTAAGAAGTTCTGGTTTGAATTTTTTAAAAAGTTTTGGCTTGAGGCAGTACAAGAAGGAAGTACAGTACCATGATTCTTGAAAAATAAAACTCGAAAATAACACCTGGCCCTCTTAACTTTCTGGAATGCTAAGCGAGGGAATGTTTTTTTGTTTTCATTCTCTTTTCTTTTACTTTTTGATTAATATATGTTAGTTGTGTATAGTTGTGGGGTACAAGGGTACAGTGTGCTATATTGGCCCAGGGATACATTGCCTAAGGATCAAATCAGGTTACTTAGTATGTTGTCACCATTGCTGAGACTCTGTCTGCTGTTTAAGGTTGAATCCGGTAAAAAATAAAAAAGATTTTGGAGTTGGGGGGAAATGGCTCAATTTGTAAAATACATGCCATGAAAATGAGGACTTGAGTTTTAATGCCATAACCTACAAAAAAAGCACGACAAAGCAGCAAACACCTGTTAATTCTGTGCTGGAAACCAGAGACATAAAAATCTCAGGAGCTTGTGGGCCAGTTACTCTAACCAACTAGCAAGCTCCAGGTTCAGGGAAACCTTGTCTCCAATAAGCGTGCACGCACGCGCACACACACACAACGTAAAAAGCGATTGAGGAAAACACCTGATGATGGACCACCCACTTGCACACACATACATACACTCTTGCACATGTCCCCACCCATATGTGCATGTGCACACATGGAAACACATCACGCTTATACATTATGCACACACACACATACACACACACAATTTTTATAGTAATTTTGAAATCTCTATTTAAATTCAGTTCTTTTTCTACATACTCTGTGTCCTAAATATCTATCTACCTTTACTACAAGAATGCTAAATAGAATTGTCTACAAAACAATTGTTTACTCTTTATACCATTGATAAATAAATGTGGTCTCTTTGAATCAGCTCAAAACATTCGTAGTCTTCATCTTCACATCTGTGGAAAGGAGTGAGCAGTTAGGGTTCTCTTGCCCACAAACCTATAGAAACCTACAGAACACTTACTGTGTTTCCTGTATCTCTTCACCAGGTAATAGTCCATGGGCAAAATAGTATATTGTCGTGAAATAATAGAGGGACATTTCAAGAAAAAAAGTCTGGAACCTGTGAAAAACTAAAACCCCAGCAACCCTCAGTCACACGTCCAAACGCAGAACAGACGCATGGCAGGCTTTCACACAGCACTCAATGGGCTGTGTGACCAAGGAACATTCCTCTGTGGATACTGTTTATCATTCAGACTTGGAGCAAGAAGAGAATGAAGCTCCCCAGTTGTTGTGTGTTGAAAGTGTCAAGCAGCCCAGTTAGGGCTCACCTGTGCTCTACTGCCATCAGCACGGACACCGCCCTGTGCCACCTACAAATCAGGAGATGTCACCTTGGTAAATGTTTGTGACAAACTTTATTTTACTAAATGCTCACTACAGTTATAAAAATAAAACACCCTTTTGTGTGTGTGTGTGTCCCAAATTGATTTCTTGTTATTTGTGTCACAAAAACTTAAGGATGCTTAACATAAAAGTAAGGCTCCCTGGTTCTCAGTGAACTTTATTATCTATGGTGTTTTTTAAAAAACTGGCAAAATGTTTAAGGGAATGGTTGTTAAAGTCTTGTTTTCACATTCGTTCAAAGAAAGAAAATTGAAATAAGTTATTCTGTTTGCTTTGACATAGCCTTGATCCTTCAGATTGTAAAGTCCTACTTTAAAGTCAGATTGAGTTGAGATTTTTTTTTAATTCTTATTTTCCATTGGTGCAAATAAAATAGATATTATGGAAAATTATCAAAAATCAAAACCTCTCTCTTTTGTATTTTATGCAGGAGAAACATTTTAATAGAATTTCTTTTTAAAAATATTTGAAGTGACTGCACAGCCTGTCATGAAGGTATATGGTGAATGCTGAATGAGGGCTGAGTCTCACAGCTCCATTCTGCCTTCTAGCGCAGCCATGCTTACAGATATTTCTGATGACAGCGTCCATTCTTGCTACCTACAATACTTTGTTCTGTACTTAGTAAAAACGTGAACTACTCTATCTGATTAGAAAATGAATTCAGGGTCACCATAAACATATGCATTCATCTGGGTGTCCAGAGCGCTGGCTCTCGCACAGTTGAAATCCCTGTCTTGCCTTTCAGAGACAACTTCTCAAGATCCCCTGCATTCTTCATATGTCTACCCTGCTCCTTCAAGCCCCAGAAAAGGTTTAAAGCAGCTCATATGAATGTGTAGATTACGAGGCCAAATATAACTCGAAAAATAAAGTTGTGGAAAAAAAAAAAAAAACAGATGAGAGACACAGCGTGAGGCAAAGTAAAAGCGGAAGTGAGGTTATAGCCGCCAGTGAGCTGAATTTCCCCTGTGTGTGTTGTTTTATGCTACCGAGATCGAGAGATAAATCTCATGACTCTTCTCTGACTATGATACCTTAAGTGCCTGCCCGTGAGCAGTTGTCCATGTAGGTAGTCAGGTAACCACCTCCGCCTGCCCTCCCTTACCGCCGCACCTCCCCCCGCTCCCCCCGCCCCCCGGCCCCCAACGGGAGCCGGAAAGCGTGGTACCTGCTGTTGTGCCTCTTGCTAGGAGGGCAGATGTGAGCTCTGGCTGCCTCTCTGACTTTCTCTTTCCAAACCCTAAACCCCAAATCAAACAAGCAAAGCAAAAAACCCTCAAACAGCCATTTCTTGTACTACATACACGTTTCCCAAATCAAATCCTTTTTATTTTTTAAAGTGTGCAGCAAGAAAATATGTTGACTAGTTCTAGGGTTAGCTTTTTTGTTTATCCTTCCAGACTTTCTCACCCAAACCAAAGGAAATACCAAATAATTTTTTTCAAGCTCACTTTTCCAATCACTTGTAATTCCTCTCATTTCTGTATCTCTCGCACACACACACAAATAGACAGAATCCCTTTGCGCCTAGTTCCACTCAAAGCCGCAGCAAGGAACTGCTGAAGGGAGAAATGGGAAAAGATCGTGAATCCAATTAACTTTTGCCTTCATTGGTGTGGAACGCCGGACGACTCGCTGCTTTTTTAGTAAACGGGGATAAAAAAAAAATCTCATAAATTAATCAAGGTTTCCAAGGGAAGTGACGAACCAAAACCCAGATGTTCACCTAATTAACAAATTAATCTTTAAAAACCAGCCTAAAGTTCTTTCCTTATTACTAAACATAATCTTAGCTTTGCTAGATTTTAGCTTTATGGTACCACTGATCACTTGTAAAAGAGTTCTGTTCTCATCCTATGGTTGGATTTCAAGCAAAACTTAGAAGTATGTAAAAATGCTGCTTTCCTTGGTTTTCTGTTTTTATTTCCACGTGAATAAGGCGATTTCAATTAAATTGGCACACTCTCAGAAGACAGGCCACATGAACCTTCACTCCAGAAGCTTACATCCTTTCAAAAGTTTTATTGCAATAATAAAACTTGAGTGAGACAACACAGTAAATACTGGGCAGGTGGACAGCTAATTTTACTGTGTTTTCTCCAAGTTTTCATTTATTTTTCAGGAAGCCGTTGTTTTCTCCTTCTACATTGTTTTAAATAATCATGTTTATTCATGTCGTTCTTTTTATTCACCTATGGTTCATAGTCAAACATGCATTCATATGGTTTAGTTTCATGAGACGATAAGAAAACAGTGTTTCTGCCCCCCCATAGACACAAAGATTAGATGTGGATGTAAGTTTATTCCTCATCTTTTCTTCTCATTTTACAGAAACATTGTGTGTATTGTGACTACAAAGTAGCCTTGCTTTCTTTTCTCCTCTCTCTCTCTCTCTCTCTCTCTCTCTCTCTCTCTCTCTCTCTCTCTCTCTCTCTCTCTCTCTTCCCAGTGCTGGGACCTTGGACATGCTAGGGGAGTGCTCAGCCACCCAACCATACCCCCAGCCCCTTAACCTTGCCGTCTGTAAGCACTTTTCCATAAATAATATCCTCGCAATGAAGCTAGCGAACATGACAAACCTGTGGACTACAAGTGTGCTTGGAGACTGTGAGACCCCGGGGCCTTGGTGATTTCCCCAAGGACAATGAGTGGCAGAGCTCATCTTGTAACTCACTGTCTGGCTCCGAGCCTGGGGGCAACTGTCCATTTCAAGGCACCACATGATCCTCTGGACGTGGCATCCAGAAACAGAGCAGAGAGTAATGGATCTTCTGTCGTCAGCCTTTCCTTGAGTATTGTGTTAGCTTCAAATCCAAGTGGCTTTCCACAAACAGTTTACTCATTTTGTTTGTGTCTAAGAAGTTGCACATTTCAATATGTTCCTGGGAAAGATGACTGCCCCAAGGCTTTCCCTTGACAGAGAGTAAACTGAGAGATCGTTTCCATGCCTGAGAAAATCCCCAGAAGAATTGTACCTTGAGTTTAGGAAGAAGCCCTCATTAAATCTAACATGAGCAGTTGTCCCAGGAGCTAGGGGCTTCAGAGGCTCCACAGCAGCCTGCTCTTCTGAGAGTCCCCTGTAGCCTCTTTCCTGCTATACACATTTTAGAACCCACACAATAAGCATTTTTGAACTTCACTGAGTTGAATTGCATGCCCTTTCTTTCTTTACTTATTTTTTTAAGAGGCTTTTAAAAAGATGTATTTATTTATTGTGTATACAGTGTTCTGCCTGCATGTACACCTGCAGGACAGAAGAGGGCATCGGATTGGATTGTAGATGGTTGTGAGCCACCATATGGTTGCTGGGAATTGAACTCAGGACCTTTGGAAGAGCAAAGAATGCTCTTAACCTCTGAGCCATCTCTCCAGCCCTACATGCCCTTTCTATGTTTAATAAAAATGCCATCTGGAGGAGACAAATAAATTACTTTGTTTCCAATAGCCAAGTTCCTTTGACTCCCAGGGTCACTTAATGACTTTGAGAGCTGTTTTTGTTTTTCTTACTGTCACCAAGACCCTATGAAAGTTGTTTGCTCTTTAAGTAGAGCCTTGAAATTGTGATCAAACCTTGATATGTTATTTTCATTACTTATAAAATAATGTTTAGTATTTTCTAAGTTACAGATCGGTGGTCAACGGATATTTTATGGATAGTAAAACTGACACTCGAGTACCCTGGGCCTCAGTTTTGCCCTCAAAACATGGCAGAAAATAAATACAAAAAGATCTCTGTCTAGTTTTAATTTATCCCATAGTGGGCTTGGGTTGTGATTCATTGGTATAGTATCAGTGGTGTGTGCAAAACCCTATCCCACTACATCAAGAACCATAGTTTTCCTCATCACAGTAAACACTTCGTGCAGATGACACCAACGTGACAAGGTTCTTTCCTATGCTTTCATCACACATCTATTGAAGCCCGTGTCACCCTATTGTAGCTATGCTGAGGATCAATTATATAGAGTTCATTACTCTATATATTTAGTAATGTATTCAAAACACGGCTGCAAGAGTCTGTTAGAAAGTCAAAGCAATCCAGAAAAGTTTCTCACGGCATACATGGTATCACAGTTGAAGAAGAGTTTATCATCTTTTGAGCGTGTGACATGAAGTGCAGATACGCAATGCTGGGAACATGTGGAGGGGTACCTGGTAAAACCATGCAAATGCATCTAGTACTTGGAAAATAAAACTGGTGAAAAATTTAAGCACAATTATGGTGGGACCCTTCTGCTATCTACCTTCCATGTGCCAGGAGACAGAGAAGGATTAAATATGCTCCCCTATTTGTCTTCTAAGAACTTATAATCAGTCAGAGAAAGAGAGGCAGGGTGCTTGATAGTAACGCCAGCAGCTCATCAGTACAATAACAGCATACGTGCTATGAAGGAATAACACAGACCACACCATGGAAGCTTCAGTGACTGGGTCAGATGGAGTTCCAGGGGGTGGGGGTTCAAACACGGATTCCTGAGGAGATCTGAGCTGAGCCTCCAAGGACCAAGAATCAGCCATGTGACAACATGTGAGGGAAGCATTTGAGGCACAGAGAACTGCTTGGGCAAAGTCTTGGTGGCAAGTGGCATCATGGCCCATTGAACAACTGCCAACAATGCCATAGTGAGATGGAGAGCAAGGCACAGAATAGTCAGGCAAGGACCAATGAGAGAAGCTAGTGTCCTGGACTTCCCCCTCAACATTCATCACAATGGCATTGACATGCTCAGCCTTTCCCAACGATAGTTTTCTTGCGCATCAGAAAACGTTTTCCAGTAGCCTTTGCTGGGATCCCAGTTGTATTTTCTTGACCAAACTAGTTACAGGCCCTTTCACAAAACAACTGGTGGCAAAGGCATGGGACTATGGAGGGATGGAAGGAGCAAGAGTGCTCAGGAGACCCACAGGGAAACCATCAAGGTAGGAAAATATGGACCCAGGGGGACCTGCACAAACTGTTGCACCAACCGAGGACAAGGCATGCAGTAATCCTAGATCCCCTGTTCAGATCTAGTCAATAGACAGCTCATTCTCTACAGTTCTTGGGAGAGCAGGGACTGCCTCTGACATGAACTGTGATGACTCTGACATGAACTCACTTCCCCTTGGTGGGGAGGCCCTGTGGCACACAAAGGAAGGGGGAACAGGCTATCAGGATGAGACCTGACAGGCTGTGGTCATATGGTTGAGGAGGCGGTCCCCTACTATCAGAGGTCTAGGGGAGGGGAGTAGGGCAGAAGAGGAGGGTAGAAATGGGAAGATACAGCTAGGGGATAATATTCGGGATGTAATCTGGATAAATTATAATAAATTAAAAATTAAAAAAATAATGCTCAGAATTTAATCCTTAGAGATGGAGATAAAGCTACCATGCCCAGAGGCACAAACAAGATCATGCTTAGGAAGGAGAACAATCAATAAAATTGAGGCCTTTATGGCAAAGAAGGAAAGGGAATAAACATATGTCAAACAAAAAGGCGGAAAGCAAGTCGCAGGAAATACTAAGAACTCTTGGAAAAGCACACTACAGGGATCAAAACGAACGAGGAAAAGTTAAGACGTGGTAGTTAAATGAGAAGGAGAAAAGCTTAGAAAGAAATTTGAAGTGAGATCAGGGAAGGATACAGAGTTGGATACTGTGTAGCCTCCAAAAATTAAAGAAAGGCCCTCTGAATGCCAGACCCTGGTTATAAAGTTGCTATGTTTGTGCTGGCTTCCCAAAGCCATTTTTCTCAGACAATTATTTTTTTAGTGAATTTTGATTAGCCTAATGAATGCATACATATTAAATGATTACTTTTGTTTTCAATATCACCTTTTCCACATTGAGAAATATTAACAACTAGGCATGCTGGTTCAGTTTCAAGGAAACTCATAACCACAGGCTGGCCTGACAGGCAGCCAGAACTGGGTGCTAGCAAACACACGGGCTTGATCCATCAAACCACCTCTGACCTTAACCTAGCTCCCCACACTGTGCAGGAAATTGCCTTTCTACTGTGCCAGCATAGACAGTTAAAGCACATGCATTTCAAAGCTTCACAGCCAGAAGTGTTTCAATTTGAACAATAAATTGTATCATGACCATACATAAAAAAACTCTCTTTTGCCTCCTTTTCCGTCTGGAAAAACAAAAACCACCTTGTTTATTCTTTGAGACTGTCTGCGCCATTGTCACCTTTGCTGAGCTGCTTCTCCAGAGATGTCCAAGATATGTCAATAATACTGCAGCTACAAAGTTTTGCTGGAGTCGCATGTCTAGTCCCCATACTTTACAAAATACAAAATTATTTTAAAATAACAAATCAGTTCCAAGGTTACAAACTTATAAATCATTTTATCCCCATAACAGCATAAATAACCACATCAAACCAAACAGTTTGTAGTGCCTATCTCCTGGACATCTAATTTGAGTGGGAAGACCTCTTATATTCTAGGGTTCCTCAAAGTCCCATAACCTGAGACTACATTTGTTTTCTAAAAAATATAAGTATCTTCTCAACAGGCAGATACCACCTGGTCCAAACCTCCTACCCAAACTACAGCCTCTGCTTTAGTAGCTGAACCAGGAACTGGATGGAAAGTTTGCTTTTTCACTGGAGGGCTATCACAGAAACTCATTGGAGCCTTCACCATTCATGGACAGCACCATTTACTGTAAATACCATAAAATCCCACACATAAATAACCAATGCCAGATATCTGCTACTAAACACAATCATCAAACATCTCCCAATATTTTTTCCACTTTCACATGTTTAAAGAAAGGAAATAAGAGACCAGAGTAAACTTCTTACCAATAGGCCTCCATTTAAATAAAGTCAAAAAACTCCAGCTACTAAAAGTTATGTCTCTGTCATTTTTGTTCATTTTGGAAGCTGCTAACCTGTACCTCCAGGTTACTCAGGTGATTAAGTTTTTTTCCTTCTCAAGTCTCTGATGGGGTTGAAGACCAGATAGTTTAGTTTTTACTATAATTTAGTTTAGTTTTAGCTTAGTTGTTTAGGGGGTAAGTTATTTTTAGGTCTATATAGATGTTTTAAGTTAATAGAGATGAAATATGATAGATATTGATTTACATTCAGAATTTTAGACTCACCAAGATAGGAAAGATGTTTTCTTCAAGGCTGTCAAATGCAAGGAGCCAAAACACTATAAATGTAACATTTATATAATTCTGGATTGTTTAATGGTTCTTGTTGTGTGTAGTGTAGTGTATTGTATTTATGTTAAAAAACTGTAAATATATGTATATATATGTCAAATGTGAATATAACAATGTAAGAAAAAACAATATTATGGATCAGTTTTACATTAGGATTCCATATGTGAATTAAAACATATTTCTACATATACAGACAATATTTCATAAGCTACTGCTAGGAACAATAAAGAAGTTACAGGGAAGAGGCTTAGTTACTTTTCATTTGGATTTTACAGAAAACTGTGCTGACATTTAACATTCCATAATGGAAAGGGGAGGGCCTCAGAAGCCCCAGCCCTAACTGAGATGCTATGGGCAATCGATGAGCACTAAGGGAAAGTCGGTGTTCTCCAGTGGTATAGCCCATGATAGGTTACCCATGTGCCCGTGAATGGTGCCATACACCCAGGCACTATGGACAGCAGTCATTGAGCACAGTGGGCTTCCAGGGGGATGGGAAGGAGGGAAGTGACAGGGGAGGGAAAAGATATGAAATTGGGAGGGGATGTGGAAGGGGAGTCTGGGAGGAGGTGGAGGTAGGGAAAAGTGAATATTATCTAAATACATTGTATTTCTATATGAAGTCACCAAAGAATG
Source organism: Acomys russatus (assembly GCF_903995435.1). Taxonomy (NCBI): domain Eukaryota; kingdom Metazoa; phylum Chordata; class Mammalia; order Rodentia; family Muridae; genus Acomys; species Acomys russatus. The sequence continues at coordinate 35,839,967 of NC_067146.1, forward strand.
AATGCAACACTTAAAGCACATTGTTATGAATATATTATAAAACATAAAATGAATATCTGGCATTATAAAGCATATATCTCGTGTGTGGACATTCTTCTTACCCTCTGCTTCATCTGTATTCTTTTTGTTGCCTCTATATTTTTCTTATCTCTAACCTCCTTATTTTCCCTTTGTCCTGCTTTCATTTCTCCTTGTTACATAAGTGTTTTCATTTTCCTTCTCTGTGCCCTAATCCCTGAAAGGTTAAAGTCTGAGAGGCCAAGCGAGTGACATTTATGTTGACTGGTGATTCAGGGTCAAACTGAGGGATCCTCAAATAAAAGGTTCTGACCTGTGTGGTCAGCAGCTGATCATAGAACTTAACTAAAAGCTCTCACACATTCGCTCTTCCCCAACGTCTGTATAGTTGGCTTCAATGCTGGAGCTATCTATCCCACTGGCTGGAGAAAGAAGAGGTGAAACTTGAAGAAAAAAAAAAAAAAAAAAGAAGCTCCCATCTGAAAAGCTAGGCTTGGAGCTACTGTGGCTCGTGTGGTGGTGAACAGTGTAACGTATTGGGGAGTCTTTTGTCTTGTGACTTAAAACTGCACCGAACTGACTTGGACCACACTGGGTGGAGACACGAAATACAAAGACTTTTCCTGAATTTATTTCATTGACCTATTGTTGCAATTTGGTGTGAATATGAAGCAAACTCTGCCAAGTACTGAAAGCGTCTTCTCTTTTAACCCTTATCACGGTTTGGAGAGGTATCCCTAGTTTATAAATGAAGAACAGAAGTTCTTAGAGGCCCGGGAACTTGGGTAACCTTAAGCCATCACCAACTGTGAACAGTTGCATTCCACTCTCAGCTCCTGCCAGCCACATCCAGAGGGCGCTGTTCTGTGCGGTTGGCGTCACATCCTCAAAAGCAGGAAGTTCACCAACAAAGGCCCCCAGAGGCTCTCAGCTGTCTAGACTTATATCAAGTGCTAGCTTGTCTGGGGTTCAGAGGGCCTCTATTGTATAGAAGGGAACAAATGTGAGGGCCTTTTTTTTTTTTTTTTTTTTTTTTTTTTTTTTCAGAAATGTGATTTTTTGTAAAAAAAAAAAAAAAAAAAAAAAAAGGATGCCTCTGATGGCACTTATGTAATTTTATACACATGTGTGCATTTGTTTATTTGTCTAAACAGTCTATATTTACATGATGTTTTCGTGGCCATGAAGCAGATCAGAAACTTCTTTCTATGCATACAAAGGTGAAGTGCTGTTCTTTATGTTTCTAGAATTGAACATGCAGAATTTCAACTCCTGTCTCTAATACTGAAGTGTTTCAAGAATATTGACAATAGAGGTTGGTGTTTGAAGGCTCAGAAGTGTCTCTCTGTCTTGTCTGTATGTATGTATGTGTGTATGTATGTATGTATGTATGTATGTATGTATGTATGTATGTATGTGTGTATGTATGTCTCCTCTTTATGAGGAGATGGGAGTAGCTTGCCTTTCTGCCTCATGATCTACAGCTTTCTTTCCTGAACAGAGTTGCAGTGAAGCCAAAGCTAGACATAACGTTAAAAGCATCTTTCTCTAGTCTGGCTGATGGCCTACCTGCTTTAAAGGAGTGTCTGAGATGTCATTTTAGAGACCTTCCAAACCAGAGTTCCAAATGCCCACATTCCTTAATCTATTAGTGCCACCTAGGGTCCTAAGTTAGAAAGTGTTTGTGTAAGGCAAGCCACAATACAGTGAGGTCTCCTGGCTAAAACTGAATAACTTCCATCATTTGATGATATTTTGCCTCTTGGCTTTAATCCCATGAACTGGACAACACTCAGAAGGGTGATTTGACAGGACAAGACTCGGGATATTTGGACTCCTCAACCCAATAATTGACTGTCTAGAAAATGATGACGGTATAAAAGCATTTAGTACAGTATAATTTAGAAGAACAAATAACTAATTATGAATCAATACATAACCACTTTGAAATTTGCTATAAGAAAGAAAATCCATTCAGTTGTCATCTCTAACTTTTCTCCTTACAAGAAGATGTTAGGTCTTTTATAGAGAGTCAAAACCTGTATCACCATACAATTCTGTAATACACAATCGCACCTCAAAATAATTCAACTTCTTTCTGAATGTGCTAAAGGAGATTCTAGTGCTGACACACTCACCAGCCAAGATAAATGATATAAAGTCCTTTACAAAGAAAACACAAATCTCTCCCCATATTCTCTCCCACAACTCCTTCTCCCTAACCCCTCTCCATTTGATCCTCCAATTCCAGACCCCCTTCCATCCATAACTATATATTCTATTTCCCTTTCCTAGCAAGCATAGCAGAGTACGGTTAATATTGTCAGGGATTGACTCTTTTTTATGTTTACTAATAAGAAATGAGATAATAAGACAACAGATACCAGATATTAGATAATATGAGGTTTTTTAAATGAGCATGGGAGGGGGAAGGAAAGGGGTTGGGGTACCTCAGAGACAGAGAGAGAAAGACAGAGAGAAAGAGAGAGACAGATACAGAGAGACAGAGACAGAGACAGAGGGACAGAGATAGAGGCAGAGGCAGAGAGACGAGGAGAGAGAGAAGGAGATGGAATAAGGGGGTAAGAGAGAAAGGGGCGAGGTGGGTCTGTCTTTTTATATAGCCCTGGGCAGGGTCACACCTCATATGGCAGGCAGGCAGGCAATGACATCACAGGTAGGAAGACTGAAGCAGAATCCTCACATTGTTCCCATGGAGTGGGTCTTGGCTTGGACCAGCCATGGGTTGGACATTCCCTCAATATCTGCTCTATCTTTATCCCTGCACATCTTGTAGGCAAGATAAATTTTGGTCCAAAGTTTTTATGGACAGGTTGGTGTTCCCCTCCCTCTACTAGGAGTCTTGTCTAGTTAGATGATGTCCTCTTCAGTCACTATGACCCGTGCTCTACTAGGAGTCGCTGCTAGAGTCCCTCCTCCTATCCTCCCAGGAGACTACCCTGACTAGGGTCTGTAGCTTGTCACAGAGATGCCCCCACCTACAGTTTCTCTTTGCAGGCTTTCTGTCCTCCCACCCCAACTCTCACCAGGTCATATCTTGACCTTCATATCTCTCTGCACTCCCTCTCCAACCTTGTTCCCTCTCTTAAACCACTACCTCTATCTTTTCTATTTTCCCTTTGAGTGATATTTCAGCATTCTCCCTTGGATCTTTCTCATTACTTATCTTCTTTGGGCCTGTGCTTTGTGGTATGTTTGTCCTGCAAACTAAAACCCACTTATAAGTGAGTACATACCATGGGTGTCTTTCTGGATCTGGGTTACCTCACTCAGGATGTTCCATCCACTTGCCTAAATTTTTTTTTCTTAATTAATTTATTCAGATAACAACACAATTGTTATGCTGTCACTTATATCCTCCTGCTCCCCCCTCCTTCCTGCTTTCACCCTATTCCCTTCCCCTAGGTCTATGACCAAGGGGGACCTCCTCTCCCTCTATATGGTCATATTGCCTGAAATTTTTATGATTTCTTTGTTTTTAACAGCTAAGTAGTATTCAATTTTATAAATGTACCATGTTTTCTTTATCCAGGTTCTTTCCTGATTCTAGTTATTATGAATAAAGCTGCAATGAACACAGTTGAGCAAGTGTCATTGTGGTATGGTAGAGCATCTTTGGAGTATGTACACAGGAGGTATGGGTGTATCAGAGTCTTAAGGTAAAACTATTTCCATTTTTCTGAGATAGATTGATTTCCAAAGTGGTTATACAAGTTTTCACTCTCACCAGCAATGAAGGAGTGTTCCCCTTTCTCCACATCCTCACCAGAATGTGTTCTCACTTGAGTTTTTGCTCTTAGTCATTCTGACATGTGTAAGATGGAATATCAGAGTCGTTTTGATTTGTATTTCACTGATGACTAAAGACACTGAGCATTTCTTCAAGTTCTTTTTGGCCATTTGATAATTCTCTGTTGAGAATTCTCTTTTAGCTCTGTTACCCATTTTTTTTTTAAACTGGGTTATTTTGTTTCTTGATGTTTAGTGTTCTGAATTCTCTAAATATCTTGGATATTAGCCCTTTGTCAGATGTAGGATTGGTGATGATCTTTTCCCAGTCAATAGCTATCATTTCTTTTTATTGACGGTGTCCCTTTACCTTACAGAAGCTTTTCTGTTAGATGAGGTCCCATTCATTAATTTTTTATCCTAAAGCCTGAGCTATCGGTGTTCTGTTCAGGAAGTTGTCTCCTGTACCAATGAGTTCAAGGCTCTTCCCCATTTTTTCTTCCTTAATTATAACTCACAAATAAGGTTAATTTTAATTCATTGATATAAAATTTTGTATATTGATACAAAATAAGTTTAATTTTGATATATTAAAATAAAATTCAAATTTTATATTATTTTCACACATATTTCTATTCTAATATAAGGTATTGTACATATACAGCTCAATTCATACATGGTTGCTATTGTAGGTTGTTTAAGATAATTAAGTAATACAAGCCAATTATTGATTAATTCATAGTTATATCAAGAACTATGTCAAGAATATACATACAAGGTTTAACAGATATAATTCTATAGATAGATATGGTAAAATAGTTAGATAAGGTCTTCAAAAACCTTAGAGATCTACAAAATATGATATTTTAAAATATTTTTATTATTTTAAGGATTCTTTGACAATAAGACAGGTTAACTCCTGACAGCACCTAGTCTCCATAAAAAAGATAATAAACATTTAAAAACTTCCTTATAGAGATGGCTTTGAATATGACAAAACAGCCACTGGACAAAAATGTCCTCGTTTCTCCCAAAGACAAAATTCTGCCTAAAATGGACAGGAAGAATTGCCGGCCAGACTCTGCCAAGACAGGGTAAACAAGTCCTTAATGGTTCCTACTTCACAAATATGTCTGTCAGATATACTGGGCCAAAGGCTAAAGATAATGTTCCAACGTTATAAAAAGTTTAAAGTGTCTGTTCAGACAGTAAACTATCATTTTTTCACTTTAAAAGCGGCTAACCTAAACTTCCTGTTTACTCAGGTAATTAAATTTATTCCTTCTCAAGTCTCTGATGGGGTTAAAGAACAGATAGTTAATTTTAAAATTAAGCTTAGTTGTTTAAAATTTTTTTTAAATACTTTCAAGTCTAGATAGATACTTTTACGTTGATAAATTTGAGCTTTAATAAATGTTGATGTAGGTTCAAAACTTTAGATTTACCAAAATAAAATAAATGATACTTTCTACAAGGTTGCCAAATATATTTTAACTAAAAATTATGTGTGTAAGTCTTACCTATTGGTTTTTATAATTTTTCATAATTGTACTTACTATATGTAAAAATAGCCTTTTTTTTATTTAGACAGGAAAGGGGAGATGTTGGGGGGATGGTCTGATGTATTTTGATGCTAATTACTGCTTACTGTTTCTGTGACCAACCTTTTGCTTAATAAAAAGTCATCCCACCTGGGCAGAGCAAAGGAGATAGGTGGGGCTAGGAGAGAAAGGACTTCTGGAAAGAAAAGAGACTACCATGAGAAAGAAAAAAAAAAAAAAAAAAAAAAAAAAAAAAAAAAAAAAAAAAAAGACTTCCATGAGGAAAAAGGAGAGAGACCTGAGGAGAGGAGAGGAGAGGAGAGGAAGGCCACCATGGGTTAGCTGGAGGAGAAGCACATGGCTGGCAGCGTGGATGAAGAACCCATCCCAGATTAAAAAAAAAACATTAACAAGAATTTGGCATTATGGATGGGAGGTAACTTGATAGAAATTATTAGAAACAGATGGCATGGGATTGAGACAGGGATCCCATGCCTGAGGCCCCACTATGGGAGGTAGTTTAGAGGATTGACCTCTTCCCTGCCCCAGGTGAACTAAGGCTATTTTAAAATATAGCAAGTGTCTGTGTCTTAATTGATTGCTAGCCAGGCCTACAGATAATACAAATAATTTTTAAAAAATAGTTTAGTGTATCTGGTTTTATGTTGAGGTCTTTGATGCACTTGGACTTGAGTTTTGTGCAGGGCAATAAATATGGATCTATTTGCATTTTTCTACATGTAGATGTTTGGTTGTCATCTCCAGTTGCCCTCCCCTCCCTGACATGGTCCCATAAATTCCATTCCTCTCTCCAACCCTGCCCCCTCACAGGAAAGCCTCCACATTACTGGCTTTCCTGAGAACCTCCCCAACCCCCTTACATGGAGCCACCGCCTCTCCAAGTTCAGTAGGTGGCAGACACCAGACACATGATTCTCTTTCACCTGCAATCCTTAAAAACCCTGCATGCCATAGTTGGGGTGCAACTTCCTCTGGCCTTGTCCCAACTCCCCAGCCCCTAGGCTGCTGAACTCACCCAGGATCCTCAGTTCCCACATAAACCTGACCTTTTACGCTTTTAATCTGGCTTGGATTGGCTTATTTCATAGATGAAGATAACCCATCATCTTGGTGCCGAAACCCAGAAGAAGTTAAGTTCCCAAGCCTGGTGGCCCAGGTCTTCCCTGGCCACCTGGGAAACACTTCTCCCCCACCCCTCTGCCTGAGGCAACTTTGGATTCAATAAGTGCCCGGTCCCCCAGTTCCTGCTAAGAGGCACAAGGTGTCTCTTCTGGAGGGTCTGGGACCTCCTTGGACACAGTTCTGTGAAGACATGGCCCTACGGAGAGAGAGAAGAGTCTGGAACAAAGCCAGGTCTTTTTTCTGAGGTAATCTCATGTTTCAGAGATACCTGTTCATGGATTAACTTTACCAAGCCTACCAATCCCAGAATATCGAATTGAGACACCACATTCATATTCTTGGGATTTGGTTATGGCTGGGAAGATGGGTGTTTAGGGGCCTAAAGTTGATCCCCAAACACCTCTAAGGTGTCTGCTTCAAAATCTACCTAAACTGGGACGCTCTCAGAACTTGCACCCTAAACTCCTGGTCTTAACTCTGCTCTGTGGCCTGGCCACAGTACATTTTAAATAATAAATCTGAGTGACCACCAGAGGGCACTCTAGATCTTAACATTCTCCAGGATCCTGAAATTTTATGCTGGGCAAACAGACTGAGCTTCTTTATCTTCAGGTTTTTTGGAAACTGTACTCCTGCCTTTCCCTCTGTAGCCAGTGGTCAATGGCCCAGGTCCTGTTGGCCAGGCTTACAAAGCCCCCAAATGCTCTTTTATCTGGGGACCTGGATGCTGAGCCATCCACCATGACTGACTCGCCTGAGTCACTAGCAGTCCCACCATTCCGTTGGTCTCAACCTGCTCCTCCCCCAGGCCTCCCTAGATCGCATCCTGCTCCTCCCACCCCCCTCCTCTGAGACACAGGCCAAGGAAGAGCCCCTTCTCCCTTCCCCACCTCCCCTCTCCTCTGTCTCTCCTCTCACTGTCCTCCCTTCTATCACCCTAGAGTCCACAACCTGCTCTCTGTCCTCCCACTGGCCTACCAAGCTTAGATTTTCTCCTGGGGTCACACACTTGGTCCAAACAGACATCTGCTCTTCTCTGCCCCCTCCAGGAAGTAGCAGGAACTGAGGGACCCGTCTGAGCTCATGTTCCTTTCTCCCTACAGGACTCTCCCAGACTCCTTTTCTTCCAATCCTTCTGCCTATATTAAAGAGTTCCGCTGTCTTTACCAGGCCTATGACTTAACCTGGCATGACCTCTATGATATAAAGGCTTCTACCCTCACTCCTAAGTTCAGGCAGTATGCAGACCAGACCCACCTAGTGACAACACAGTCCCCATGTGTAACACAGCAGTGCTAGCTACAGAACCCAACTGGAATTACCAGCTGGGGCAGGATGGCCACCAGAGGAGGGACCTCATGGTCCGCTGCCTCCTTCAAGGTATGGAATTGGTCTCAAATGAGGTTATTAACTTTGAGAAGCTGAGAGGAAATTACACAGTAAGCAAATGAAAATCTGGTCATTTTTTTCCAAATCAATTACATGAGGTCATGATCCAATATACCCACCTAGATCCTGCAGCAGGATCCACGGTCCTCACTACCGATTTTATTTCTCAATCTTGTCCAGATACTCGGAAAAAGCTAAAAAAAAAAAAAAAAAAAAAAGTTTGAGGATGGTCCCAAATCCTCTTACAGGAGCTGATAAAAATGGTATATAAGGTCTTTAACACAGAGAGGAGTTGGCTGAGTCTTCTTCCCAACAGGCTCAACTACAACAGAAAGCTACACTCCAGGCCCAGGCCTTTGCAGCTGCTCTGAGGCCAACAGCACTCCCACAGAGGGAACAAGGGAGGCTCGCAAGGCTCCATCCTGCCAAAGACCAATTTAAGGCAGCTCTTTCAGGAACCTGTTTCAAATGCGGCCAAGTTGGGTACCGGGTCTGCACCTGCCCAAACCCTTGGCAGCCCAGCAAGCCTTGCCCTATATGTCGGCAACCTGGTCACTGGAAATCAGGTGCCCTTGAGTGGACTCACCCTCTGTGCCCAGTTATGGAGGCTCAGCCCAAACAGTGCAGGCACCGCAGGCGCTTCCAGCTGATAGACCAAAGTAACTCCATTTTGCTTAAAACATTGATTTCTGTATTTGGGTGACCTACACTTGAATTCCGGATCTAGAAAGACCTACAAAGATATACTTGGCACAGAGATAGAGAATAACCAGTCAGCTGGAAAACATGAAAGTACTAAAAGTTCGGACGCTCCCCCGGATCTCTCAAGAGTTACTCCTTAGAAGTTAATTATTTGTGCTTTCATCCAGACTTGTACTGGATAAATATCAATTAGTTTAAGAGATAAACAATAAGCTGCTTGCCATGTTGGAAACCCACTTACCTGCTTTCTCACTTACTACAGTCTATACAAAGTTCTTTCCTCCTTGTACTGGGGCTCACACCTGATCCGCTGGGTCAGTGATAGTGTGGGCCCAGCTGAAGCTGAAACTTAAAAGACCCTTGTGTGCTTGCATCCACATCGGCTCCTAATGATCATTTAGCGTTTCATTAAAACCCGACACAACATTCTGGTGCATTGGCCGGGAACCCCAAGTTCACTAAGGCCTCCGAATCGGAGGGTCTGGGACCATGGTAAGTGTCTTGTTTGTATTTGTCTGTTTCTGAATCCCGGGTTTTCATGCTGGATCTGTGCGTGGTCAGAAACAGTTGCAGCAAAAGCTCTGGGTAGCTGTGAGGCATCTCAGCTCCAGAGGAGACCGGAGGTCCCACAGTTTTCTGATTTGTGTAAAAGGACAGAGCAGGTAGCTCCCACAGTGCAGCAGGTTGCTGCTGTCCTGCTGTCAGGCTTTCAGGCTTCTGTGCAGACACAGACGGAGGCACTCGCTGAGGCTTCAAAGTGTCTTCCTTGTGTGCTGAATTTATTATTTGTTTTTCTGTGGGTTTTGTTTGTTTGTTTGTTTGTTTTTTCTGCTCTTTGTCTTGTCTTTGACTGTTTACTTTCTCTGTGACGAAGACGGATGACATGGAATAAATTCCTTCCACACCTTTGGACCTAATGCTTGCTCACTTTTGGGAGGTTAAAACTCGTGCTCAGAACCCCTCCGTCAATGTTCAGAAGGACAGACTAATTAGATCTGAATGGCCTAATTTTAGTGTGGGATGGCCACCAGAGAGAACCTTCTATTCCGCCGTCATCCATGTCGTTGAGAAAATTATTCTCCGTCCATATGTAAGACACCCAGACCAAGTGCCATACATTGTGGTCTGGAAAAATTTAGTCAATAATAACCCTCCTGTTTGGATTAAATCTTTTCTTCCTCCACAGAAGACTAAAGTTCTGGCAACTACAGAGAAGAAACCGGAAATCCGGAAAATATTTAAATCTGGGGCCAAAGCATCAGCACCACTGCTGTATCCCGTTTTACAGGGTGGTACAGATGAAGAGTTAACTTTTCCTTCCCCTCCCTATACTTCTCCTTCGCAGCAGCCAATTCCACAGGAGGAATTTGTGGCTCCATTGAAGCCCCTGTCACCTCCTCCTGTACCACCATTGCCAGATATAAACAACCCAGACATCGTCAGGACTGTCAGGGAACTAGAAGTTTAAAAAAAAAAAAAAAAAAAGGGCCACACCGGAAAGACTGGACTCTACTGTTCTGCCTTAAGAGCTGCTGGTCCTGCAGATACGAACGGCAGTCAGACCTATCATTATTGGCCATTTCCTACTAGTGACCTCTGTAATTGGAGGACCCGAATGCCCCATTCTCTGAAAATCCCAAGGAGCTTACTAGTTTAATAGAAACTGTTCTGTTCACTCATCTGCCAACATGGGACGATTGCCAGCAATTGTTCCAGGTTTTGTTTACAACAAAGGAAAGGGAAGGTATCCAAACGGAAGCCAGGAAACTGGCGCCCGGCAACCACCAGAGTTCCCACTACAGACCAGGCCCCAGTTGATGCTGGCTTTCCGTTGACTAGACCTGAATAGGATTATAATACTGTTGAAGGTAAGGGGAGACTCTTGGTTTACCACCAGACTCTGTTGGCAGGTCTCAAAGTGGCCACTCGTAGGCCAACTAATTAGTCTAGGGTATATGGTATTAGTCAGGAACCAGATGAAAGCCCAGCTGCACTCTTGGAGCGAATCATGGGTGCCTTCCACAGGTACACTCCATTAGATCCGGAGACCAAAGAAAAGATAGCTGCTCTGGCCATGGCTTTCGTCCATCAGTCTGCAACAGACCTAAAGAAAAAGCTTCAGAGAGGAGAGAGATTGGGTGAAAAGAGTCTGAGAGATTTAGTAACTGTGACAGAAAAAGTGTATAATAATGGGCACAGTGCAGAGGAAAAGCAGATAAAATCAGAAAGAAAAAAAAATGGCAGAACAGGATCTTGGCGAGAATCCTGCTAGCAGTCACTGCAGATCCAGAAGACCGTCCTGAAACAGACGGTATCAGGAAAAAAAGGTAAGAAACAATTCCAGAAGAAAGGGCGACCCCCGTTAGGGAAGAACCAGTGTGCATATTGCAAGCAAGAAGGACACTGGGCAAAAGAACACCCTAAGAAGAAGGCCTTCAAGGTACTTAATCTCGGGGCTGAAAACTGTGACTAGAGGAGACAGGGGTTGGCCCCCCTCCTCAAACCAAAGGTAACCCTAAAAGTGGAGGTGAAACCCACCAGTTTTCTGGTGAACACAGGGGCCCAACATTCAGTGCTCCTCCAGTCATATGGCCCCTGTCTGATAGTGTCATGGGTACAGGGAGCCACTGGGGTGAAACATATCCATGGACTATGAAGAGGACAGTGGACTTGGGAGTGGGCCGAGTAACTTACTCTTTTATGGTCATACCAGAATGCCCCTCCCTCTTGTTGGGGCGGGACCTGTTAACCAAACTGGGATCTCAAATACACTTCTCACCAGAGGGCACTCGAATATTAAACGAGTCAGGGAAGCCTACTCATGTATTGACCACCGTGTTAGTGGATGAATATCGGGTATACAAACTGGCCCTAACACCAGATTCAGCCATTGAGTCTTGGCTAAAGAAACTTCCTACAGCATGGGCCAAAGCTGGAGGACCGGGACTGGCCAAACATCGGGCCCCAATCTTCTTATAACTTAAACCAGGGGCTGATCCAATTAGGATCTGTCAGTATTCAATATCCCTGGAAGCTAGATTAGGCATCACCCCTCATATTAGGAGACTGTTGGACTTGGGGGTGTTAAGGCCATGCCAGTCATCTTGGAATACCCCCTCTACTACCAGCAAAGATGCCCCCAGGTCAATGATCACAGACTGGTGCAAGATCTGCGAGAAATAAGTAAGCGGGTGATAGACATTCATGCCACAGTACCCAACCCTTATACTCCATTAAGTGCGCTCCCTCCAGAACACCAATTGTACACAGTCCTAGGTTTCAAGGATGCTTTCTTCAGCCTCCTCCTAGCCCCAAAAACTCAGGACTACTTCCCCTTTGAATGGCATGGTCCAGACAAAGAACTCAGTGGACAACTGACATGGACCAGGCTCCCTCAAGGATTTAAGAATTCTCCAACCATTTTTTGATGAGGTGTTACATGAACACTTGGGTGAGCATCATGCTCAGCACCCCCACCTCACTCTCTTACAGTATGCAGATGACTTACTTGTGGCAGCAGAGAGCCAAGAAGCTTGTATGGTTAGCACAGAATGTTTGCTGCAGACATTGGGAGACCTAGGATACAGAGCCTCTGCCACAAAGGCTCGATTGTGCAAACAACAGGTCCAGGACCTGGGCTATATCCTTAAAGGAGGTAAGTGCGGCTCTCGGGTGCTCGGAAAGAAACCGTTCTCAGGATCCCCACCCCAAAGAACCACGCCAAGTACGTGAACTCTTGGGGTCTGCAGGGTTCTATAGATTGTGGATACCAGGTTTTGCAGAAATTTCTAAGCCCCTCTATGAAGTCACTAAGGGAGGGCCAGAAGGATTTTCCTGGACAGAGACTCATCAACAATTGTTTTAAGACATTAAAACAGGCCTGCTGTCTGCTCCTGCCCTTGGATTGCCAGATATAACTAAACCATTTCACCTATTTGTGGATGAAAACAAAGGTGTGACAAAGGGAGTCTTGACCCAACCGATTGGCCCATGGTGCCGCCCAGGGGCATGTCTGTCAAGAAAATTAGATCCAGTGGCTGCAGGCTAGGCCCCTAGCCTCCTGTATCATTGTTGCTGCTGCACCCTTAAGATGTTGACAAACTGACCCTGGGCCAAAATGTAACCATTGCAACCCTACGCACTATTGAAGGGGGTTTTAAACAGCCCACGGACAGATGGCTAAGTAATACCCGATTAACTCATTACTAAGCACTGCTGCTACTTAATCCGGCCAGAATTACTTTTCAGGGACCAGCAGCCTTAAACCCAGCTACACTCCTACCAGATCTGGACTTGGATGCCCCTCCACGTGACTGTGCTGGAATCCTGACACACATTCCTGGGGTCCGGTCAGACCTGATCGACACCCCACTATCGGATGCAGACGTGACTTGGTTCACAGATGGGAGCGGCTTTGTTTGTCATCTTGTTGACCGCTCCTATAGCTTTAAAAGTGGATGGCGTGGCACCTTAGATTCCAGTATACCCACGTCAGATCTGCAGACCCGTTCGCTGTAAAGGAAGACTCCGTGGCTCCAGTTCCAAAATGGAAGGCTTCAAAGGATCTCAACAACCCACTGAAGTTTAAATGCATCCATTCCTAAAAGTGCTAATTGTGGGTGTTTTGCCCCCCCCCCCCATAACCGCTTCTGCTTCTGTAAACCTGCACTAACTTATAATTTAACTTGGATCCTCCGAGATATAGTAGGAGACAAGAATCTACTTCAGATTTCAAAGGTGTCACTTTTAGCCAACTGGTTTTCAAACCTGCATACCGGTGTGGGGACTTTCTTTGATTTTAATCCTGGGAAGTGCATTCCCTTATGTCCTGTCCAATTTCCAGGGTCATATACATAGGCCAGTTTTATGTCTGCCCTGGACCTGGAACCCCAAAGTATAAGTCTCAAAGAAACAGATGTGGAAGAGACAGGGCCACAGACTGTGCTCATTGGGGCTGTGAAATAACTGACCATGTAGGATGGAAGACTAAGGGGGCAGACCTTATTAAGGTAACATGAAACCATTAATGCTCATAAGAATGGAAAGCTTAATATTAGTTTTACTGAAGAGGGAAAAAGAGCCACTGGCTGGGAAACAGGCAAAACTTGGGGCATAAGACTCTATGCCAGATGGACTGAATCAGACCCAGGAACTTTGTTTTCTATACAATTAAAACTAGAAATCCCCCAACATTGAGTCCTTCCTGCCCCCTTGAGGCCTAATATTTCCTTTGGGGCCACCCTTGAACCACACCTGTGAACATTACAGATGAATGATAGTTATCCCAGCAGACAACAAATGAAGGCTACGGATTCACTCTGGTCATTGATGGTCCCAGTTTATCAGGTATCCTCAATGCTACAAGACCCGACTTCACCTCTCCATGTTGGTTATGTTATTCTCTAAAGCCTCCATATTATGAGGGAATTGCAATTATGGGAAATACCCCCCTTAACATCTGTAGATGGGTTCAACAAGCACAAACTAGACTTGCTCTGCAAGATGTGTGAGGACAAGGACTCTGTGTAGGCAGGCCCCTTAGTAGTTATTTTGTTCTATGCCTCCAGACCCTGTCAATGTTAGCTAGTCATTCATACTTGTTACCACCTGGTCAAGGTTGGTGAGCATGTTCCTCTGGATTGACTCCGTGTGTTCATCTAGGACTCCTTAAGCAATCATCAGACTTCTGTGTCCTGGTACAGCTGATCCCCAGAATTACTTATCACTCAGACCAAGATACAAACAGGGCCCTGATGGGGCAGGAACCCCTTTAACTCAACCAGAAAAGAGAAGCCATCACTGCTGTTACCTTGTCTGTTCTCCTGGGACTGGGGCTGGCAGGAGCAGAAACAGGAATCTCAGCTCTGACTTTGCAAAATTAGAATTATCATAGTCTTAGGCCAATGATAGACACAGACATCATCCATAATCTCACCAACAAGAATCTTTAACCTCATTGGCAGAGGTGGTTCTTCAGAATAGAAGAGGTTTATACCTGTGATTCATGCAGCAGGGAGGCCTGTTTTCTGCCCTTGGCAAAGAATGTTGCTTTTGTGTAGATCATTGAGGGATTGTTAAAGAATTTCTTGCTAAAGTTAAAGAAAATGTAGCTAGAATCAAAAATGAATATAAAGCCAAGCAAGCAAGGATGGTTTGAGTCTTTGTTCAATAATTCCCCTGGGCTAACCACTTTAATTTCAACCTTCCTTGGCCTCCTCTTCATTTTGATTCTACTTTTGACCATCAGACCCTGTATTTTGAAAAATTAGTCTCCTTTATGAAAGAACAACTGGGGGCTATCCAGCTGATAGTAATGAGAACCCGCTCCCATTCCCTCCCAAAACATGGGTAGTATACAATATGAGCTCAAAGAAGACTCATGATTGGGCCTTCAGGGAACTAGTTAGAGGGGAGAATGGTGGACCAAAGTAACTCCATTTTGCTTAAGTGATGTTGAAAGATACTAATGACCAAAGATGCTAGCTCTGCTATTTTGATGTTGATGGTGGTAGAGTGTGTGGGTGTGTGCTTCCCTTCTTTTGGTTTTGCTGGTGTGGGGTTATTTATTTCTTGTATTTTCCTGGGTGTAGTTAGCCTCACTGGGTTGGAGTTTTCTTGTATCTTCTGTAGGGCTGGATTTGTGGATAGGTACTGTTTGTATTTGTTTTCATCATGGAATATCTTGTTTTCTCCCTCTACGGTGATTAAATTTTTTGTTAGGTATAGTAGTGGTCTGACCTCTTAGCTCTTTAATCTTTTACTAGTCGACTTCTCCATAGAAATGGTTTCCATTACCATCTATTTGCAAATAAATCTTAAACTCTAATTTCAGACCCAGGGCATTTATCTGGGCTCCAGAAAATCACCCCAACACACACACACACACACACACACACACACACACACACACACCTAAAGATTTCACTTCTTTAGAACATCTCAACTTCTGTTAAACCTGCTAACTTATTTCCCTTTCAAATTTATTCTATCAGTGCTCCTTTTCAGTTCTACAAATGGCCTCACAAACCATCAAATTATGCAACCCAAATATTAAAAGTCTTTTGTAATCCTCCATGTCTTCATATGAGCATTAATTAATCCTCCTGGTTTTGCTTTCAACTTCTCAGATGCATCTTCTTTACATCTCCACCACCATATGGATCTGAGTCACTGTTATGTCTCAGCAGCCTTACTACTTTTAATAGTGTTAATACTTTTAATTTCCCAATCTACATACCTTCTCATCTAAATGACCTTGTAATAAATCCAGTACAGTGTTGAATCAAAGCATACTACTCTGCCCAACTTTTATGTGTGCGCTGGAGTTCAGAGGTAATGTTCTTATTCTTACTTGACAGCCACTTACCAACTATAGTATCTCCCCACTTCCCACACCTTTTCTTAGGAGACATTCCCTGATTAAAACAGAAGGTAAAAGAATCCTCAAAGTAAGTAGTCATACCCAAGGATTTATCTGTATGCCTCTTCCCCAAATGTCTTTGTTTTAAATACTTCCATTTTGCTCATTCAAGATTCATGAAGAACTACTGATCAAGGACTTGGAAACATTCATACCTTGAATAATTTAATCCTTCATATGAATGAATGATCACTGTCAATACGATATCATTGAAAAGATTTTCTTCCATCATTTTTGTCGAGATTACTGTTAAGTATGGCTCACACACAATAACTGTTTATTTTCTCTTAATGTTAACATACTTAGTTGGCCCATTTATGAACCTGGTCTCATTTAGTTGTAAAGAATACCTGTGGTAGCATAAGGATAATTTGAGGGAGAGGCAAGAATCCAACTGAAACAGGCTATGTGGAATTCCACGTCACCTACTATTGATATTGCTTGTGCCCTCTGGACTTACTCAGATACGATGTGGCCACATTATTGCACTATTTTACAGACTGCCATTTTATGTGATGGCCCTAATGACTAATTGGGTCTGATAATATTCTGTCTTGTGTTTGCTCTAACAGAACACGTACTCAAATGATAATATTCTGTTTGTGTTGGGACACTCTAAGCATACAACCATTCAATGTTCCATGGTTAGGCACCTCGCCTCTTCTAGGTATCTTCTGGGTGTTTTTAAAACATCAAATAATGTTTTACACAGAACTCCTGTTACTACTCAAGAATCCTGGAGAATCATCAACTTGCCTCGTTTCTGAGGACTGTGTACAGCATTTACATCCACAGCGAGTATCGTGATGTCTGCTCCAGCAGCAAAGCAGCTTGTTTGGCTCTACAGAGCTCTTTCCATCCTGGACTTCCCATCATAAGGTTTCTAACACACTGTACTGATGTGATGGTGGATTTGTGTGAGGTGTTATCTAGCATTTTGGCATGTGTCTAACTTTGTGAGTAAGCCAAAGTTTAGACGGTTGACAAAAGTAATATCCTGTGGGGTATTAGCATGAGCTACATCCTTGCAGGCTACATTAAGAGATGTAACACATCTTTGTAACACCTACAAGAACTTGTATGGTCTCATCCCCGTGTGAAAGAAAACTTGTTTTGGCTGTTATTAGTGATAGAGGCTTAAGTAAATGCTTTAGCCATTTCAGAGCAGACACCAAATCTTGCACAGCAGCTGTGGCTTAGACTGCCATTTCACCAAGGTAATGGCAACCCATTACCATGCAATTGATCCACCTATTTTTGCAATGTCTTTGCAGGTGATTTGAATGGAAATCATTTAAGCATAGCCGCTCATTCTTCCTCCAAGTTTTCAAAAAGAATCCTAACCTCTGCCTCTCTTCAGGATGAAGAATTACTTACTTTTGATTTATTGTGCTAGCTCTAGAGGTTGCGGTGCTTCCACACAGCTTTCAGATGCTTCTGCTCGTCCCATAAGCAATGAAATCAAGTGATAATATTGTGAGGGAATAATGATATCTATCACAATTGCATACTTGATATCAGAGGAAATAGCAACCGTGAATTTGCAAATTGATCTCCACTCTGAGATGGACTAGTACCAGCACCCTGCTACCCTCCCTCTTCTATGGGACCCAGGTCTAATTATATTTATTTGATGAGGCATGACACTTGGAACTATTAACTGGTTAACATTTTGAAAATGGCCATATCATCACTACTGTCCAATGACTTTTAGTTAACTTTTAATCTTTTTCTTAAAGTGAGTTTGGGTATGGTTGGCTTTTTTTTTTTTTTTTTTTTTTTTTTTTTTGGTTTGCATGAATCTTATATCCAGGAACACACTGCAACCTTAGATAACCACAAGATTGTTGCTACCAATCTGCTCTTGTGATTCATTCTTGTTCAACACAATTTCCTTACTTAAGTGCTGCCCGTTGGATACTGCCATTTTAAAACAGTATTATATTTACTTAGCCATGTCCTATGGCTTTATCTCTTGCAATTGACATTGGCCCTCAGCAAACAGGCATCACTAAGCTTCTCAAATTGCTGTGGAATATCCTATTATGAGCTGTCAGAAAAAATAAGTCAATAGTGGGATCTCTGGGAGAATATAATATGTCTATTCTGAATTATTCTTCTCTTTGCATCTTGTGATCACTTTTTAAATATTCTTCCAAGGCACCTCCATAACCTTGATCTATCTTATTTTAAGACATTATCTCTGGGCCAGGACATTAAATCTGGAATCATGGAAGAGTATTTCCCTAGCAATAAATGTACTGTATTTTGGGTTTATATTCTTTGAATTTTCACACCATCATTCTACTTCCTTTGAGTAGATTTTATGCAGACAGAAAACTCTGGGACAAGAGTAGGAGTAGATAATAAAAGGAGAAAATAGTGGGGAAAAAAAGACAAAGTTTGGTTTGGGATTAATTTATTGACATGGATTCACTGAGAAGAGATACTGCAGCATGGCGGCAGAGGGCGTCAGTAAAGTCTGTAATGGTTTTCTATGTTATAGTGCATTAGTATTATTCAATGGTGCTCATCATCACAATCATCATTATCAATATCATCATTATTATGGCTTTTGCTTGGCTACAACTTGTGAGTGAGTGGGGACTAGAGGGCTGGCTCGAGGGTTAAGAGTAGTGGCTACTCTTCCAGAAGACCTAGGTTTGAGTCCCAACAACCTACATGGTGGTCCACAACTTCCTATAACTCAAGTACTCTTTTCTGGCATCTACTGGCACCAGGTATGAATGTTGTACACAAACATACATATAAGCAGAACCCCTATACTCATAAAATAATACAATAATATTTTTAAGATTTAAAACATTGTGAATGTCTTGGCAAATATACACATGCCTTGATTTAGCATAAATAAAAATGCTAAATATAATGGAACATAACAGCAGTGGTCATTTCAAAAAAAAAGCTGACACATACCTCATAATTTCATTGACATATGAGGTTTATTATTACTGAAAGAGTTTAAGGCTATGATTGGGCCTCAAGGTGAGAGGGAACGCATTAGACAGAATTAATACAATATATAGCAATCTAAACATGATGAGCCATTAAAGGGATAAAGAGGCTTCCTTTTAAAAGATGGTATGGAGCTTCCTTAAGAGTGAGAATAAAAGAGATACAGAAAAGGTGAAAGAGAGAGATGGTGAAAGAGAAAAAGAAGAGAAGAGAGAGTGCTGCCATGAGAGGGATGGTGGGAGGAGACTGGAGAAGCCTCTTTCAGGAAGCAGTCTTCAGACAATCTATCTTGTGATCTTCATGTTTCAGACCATCCCTTGAAACAAAAGAGAAAGCCTACTTTTTAAGACCTTTTAGGAGAGGCAAGTAGTGTGGGAGGTCTCTGCAGGCTTTACAGTCAGTAGGGAAAGGATCCATGAAAAGACAAGAATGAAACTCAGTTTGGCCCAATTTTGGTACCAGTGCTGGGCCAGGACAATTTAGAAAGTTTTCAGATAACAATTAACTCAGCCTTGTGAGTACAACAAAGATTAAGACATGTTTACCTGAAGCTCTTTACAAAGCACTTTACAGCTTCATCCATGAGAACAGTTCTTGTTGACTTAATGTCCAATAATGCCTGAGGTGAATATAATTCCTGTTGGAATCAACTTGCCCTGGCCCTAAGATAATGCAGAAATCACTAAGGCTGTTGTACAGAATGAGTTTTATGCCTAAAAGTAATGCCCAAGGTTTTAGGGAGAAAGGGTATGAAAGAAATAAAACATACATTCTGGAAGATAGGGGTGGAGCCTAGCTCATTGGACAGAAAAGGATCACCAGTTTGCAAACTATGCCCATTCCCAGCATTGCAGGAGGAGAACAGACTAAATACTCCTTTGAAGGATGCATGAGCAAACTTTCCTGGCTTCTTCACTGCTTATCTGTGTGCAGAAGGACATTTTTGTTCTCTACAAAGAAGTTTCATGTCATGTAATTTAGTTCAACATGCATATATGACAAGGAACATGGAGGACCCACATCCTGGTTAGGACCACAATCCTGGGACTGCTGTTGTAATACACAGACAGATTCTTTTTTTTTAATTATTTTATCTTTGTACATATACATTTATATTATTACACAAATATACAATAGATTGCCTTTGGCAAGAAGAACTGTGACACAATCAGGAGAATTATATAAATGTTACATCCTTAGTGTTTTGGCTCTTTGTATTTGACAGCCTTGAAGAAGATATCTTTCCTATCTTGGTGCATCTAAATTTCTGAATGTAAATCAATCTCCATCACATATTGTCATTATCAACTTAGAACACCTATCGAGACCTAAAAACATCTTAACCCCACAACTAAGCTTCATTGTAAAAATAAACCACCTGGTCTTCAACTCCCTCAGAGACTTGAGAAGGAGTACATTTGATTATCTGAGTATTCCAGGAATGCAAGTTAGTAGCTTTCCAAATGAAAAGATGACAGAGAGTTTTCTACCTGAATAGTCCCCCAAAATTATAACGTTGGAGCATCTTCTTCAGCCTTCTGGCCCAATATATCTGACAGACATATTTGTGAGGCAGAAACTATTGAGGACTTGCTTACCCTGCACAGACAGATTCTTAACCCTCAGTCCCAGAGAGAATGGCAGAGAGGCATGAGGCATAGCCTGACTCAGACTATGAGGTCTCCCCTAAAGGTGCAGCATGCATTCTAACAAGAAGGATTAAAAATCTAAGAAAAATACAGAGTTAACCTGGGTTTGTCCCATTAACATTATGAGACTAAGAGCACACACCCTTTACCAGTTACTATGAGCAATAAACTTCTATGGGAGTCCTTTGAAAAACTCTGTGATGCCTTTCTCTGTAGAACAGACATCAGAATAAAAACAGCAAGCATTTATTTGGGAAATCCAAGAATAGTGAATCACTTGATCCCAGGATGACAGAGGGAAATGGTGGTATTTAAAAATGGTCAAAGATAAAGTAGGTGTAACTACCCAGACCTAGTCAAATGTTCTCAGAAATGAAGTAGGGAGCCTACTAAATTTGTACTTCATCTCTTAGCAGAAAATTTCTAGGTTGTGTGAACAAAGCCTAATCTAAATTATAAATACAAAGCCATGATCTCTCAATCAATTTATGTACTTCAGTCAGTCTTAAAAAACAAACAAACAAACTAGCACCAAACAATACAAACCGTAGAATCCTTTAAAGGAAGCAGAAGCTATGTCTTCTCAAAAAAAGGCGGTAATCCGCCACCAAATTTTATAATCTCAATCTTTATTCCATAATTCTCCAAAAACTATTTAGGACCTTTATCAGAGTGGATAAGGAAAAGGGAAATAGATATTTGGAGAACTACTGCACACTGACTCTGAACTTACACTGATTTCCACTATATCACTATGGCCTTGCACACAGGGAAAAGGCTTATGGAAGTCAAACAATCAATGAAATTGTAACTAACTTTTGGTTCACAGTGAGCCAGTGGGTCTATAGTCACATCGTTGGTGATTTTCCCAGTTCAGTATTGCATAGTATTGCATAGTTGGTTTACTGACGTGATAAGTGAGGGTATTTACAGTTCTTCCATATTCCAAGTAAAAGCCTCTACAATTGTCTACCAAAATAGCAAAACAAAGCCAACACATCAGACTTAGAAGAACTGCTAAGATTGGTGTCCCCAAGTTCTTGAGAGATATGAGTGGTGATGTATCCTTATTCCCCATTTTATTCAGTCCATCATCCTGTGCAGAAGACAGGTAGAAATAAAAAGATTAGGGGTCTAATGGATTATTACAGTTTTGACTAGTTAATAATCTTGCTCACTGTTCTGTTGTAGTGAAGAGACACCATAACAATGGCAAATCTTATTTGGTTTGTTGTTTTTTTTAAGCATTTAATTGGGAGCTTGCTTACAGTTTCTGGGAGTGAGACTGGCACCGGAGCAAGACCTGAGAGCTAGATCCTGATCCTAAGGCAGAGACAGAGGCAGGACCTGGCATGAGATTTTGAAACTTCAAAGCACACCCCAACTGACAAATCTTCCTATAAGGCCATAACTACTCCAACAAGGACATACTTCCTGATTCTTCTACTCTTCCTCAAATAGTGTCATTCCTTAATGTCTAACCATTTAAATTATATGAGTCTATGGTATAGGAGTAACTTTTATTTGGCAGAATTAACTGTTGTCTCTGAGCCTTGCTGCTGAATAAGCTCACCCTTTCTAGCTCTTTCTGAACTCTGGCTGGCTCATTCAACTTAGTTGTTCTGGTTCAAACTCCTCTCCAAGATGACTGATTCAAACTGGCTTCTCTCAGCTTTTGCCTTAATCACTATGTTTGGTTTCAAGCCAACTCTATACCCTGTCTCTGTAAAACTGTCCCAGTAAAACTGCCTCCTCTCTGTCTGTCTGTCTGTCTGTCTGTCTCTCTCTCTCTCTCTCCCCCCTCCCCCTCTCCTACTACTCTCTTAAGTCACCTCTCCTGTCTGTTCTCATGAGAGTTGGGCACATCCTACCACTGACTCATTCTGCCAAATCTTTCTCTGATTTGTCACTTTGTCTGCCCCTCAGCTAGATTTTCACTTTCAAGCACTGCCGCTTCCTACTATAAACTAACATTACATTCGTTGTTTGCAATTAAAGCTGTGTATTCCAGCCAAAGGGATTAAAGGTGTGTCTGGATGTCTTTGGCTGTGACAGCAGTCTTGTTGTTGGATTAAAATTCCTCTACTCTATGGGAGATATTCACATTCAAACTCCCATACTCCCTGGCCCCCATGGGTTTATAGCCGTACCATAATGCAAAGTGTATTTATTCCAACTTCAAAAGTCTCTAGAGTCCTTTAATCCAGGAGAGAGAGGCAAACAGATCTAAGTTCAAGTCCAGCCTGGTATAGAGCAAGTATCAGGTAAAGAAAGGCTAGGTCCAGGCAGGTGGTACAGGCCCTAAATCCCAAATGAAGGTAAAGTTAGTTTGTAGAAAGAAGCACCCATGTTTGAAAGTGATGTCTAATTGAATGGCAGAAAAAAGTATCGAATCAGAGACGATTTGACAGAATAGGATACGCCCAATTCTCACAAGAAGAGAGAGGAAAGGGAAGCTACTTAAGGGGCAGTGTAGAGAGAGAGAGAAGAGGCAGTGTTTACCAGGACACTAATAGAGAGATTGGTTGCAGAGAGAGAACTCAGGTAAAGACATAACAAGCCAGAAAATGACAAGAAGCCAGAAGACTAAAGCAGATTGCTGAGTTAGGTTGAGGCCAAGCAGAGCAATTCTAGGCCAGGAGAGAGGCCAAATTAAATAAATCACCTGGGAGAAGAGTTTGAGCCAGAACAGCTGAGTTGAACCAGCCAACCCAAAGCTCAGAAAGAATAAGTAAGGCTGAGCTTATTAAACAGTAATCCTCAGAGGCTAAGAACATTCTAGGCCTAGGTTAGATTGTAAGGAGGCTAGAAGCTTCCAGGACTAGCCTAGGTTAGCAGAAAGAGGCAGTTAGCCTCCCAACAACAATCAAGCCAAGAGAATAAAAGTTACTTTTGTATTTCTACAGGGCCATAACTACTCCCACAAGGCCACATCTCCTAATCCTTCTAATTTTTCCTCAAATATTGCCACTCCTTTGATGAGTAAGGATTCAGATATGTAAGCTTTGGGAGTCACTCACATTCAAACCAGCTCGTTCCAGTTGTAGCCACAGTGCTACATGTGGCTTCACAGCTTAAAACAAATTAACACACCTCCTGGTACCCTGTCTGCAGCTTTTTGATAAGACAAATAATCTTTTCTCTGTACCCACCCCTGCATTCCAACGAAGAACTTTGGATTCAGTTGCCAACATTAACAGTATAGCATCATTTCCTGACTTCAGAAATATGCATGTTCTCCAGTTATATGTCACGGCTTAATCAGCACAAGGTATTACGTTGCCCATTACATTTCTGGCCCATTTTCTACTGGGTAGAAAATAAATACAACAAAAATTCAGAGGCCTTTTAGCCTAAAGAAGTTTCTAGGCATCCAAAACATTTGGATCATATCAAGTTAACATTTCTAAAATAAAGTTTAAAGTATTAAAGCTTACAGCCATAAAAGAGGAACAGTGTCCTGTTGAGTGGACCTCTCATCTGGGTGTGTAACTAAAGTCCGTTGATTAACTATCCTGAAAGGTTCCTGCTTTTCAGTGGGCACAGACAGATAGATGATTCTGTAACTGATCCAAATGGCTATGCAAATTTACCTGTCACTTAGACCATAGTAGGATCCAGCAGATCCAAAGATGCTTGACAGTGGCTGATGTAGACACCACTTAGTCTTTGGCAAACACTTACAGGTGAATCACAGGGCAGATGGATCAGGGCCCCAAAATCCTCCAAAAGTAACTGGTCTACTTTTGAGAACTAGCTTGTAACTTGCTACTGGATCTTTACACAGACTATACATTTAAGCATGTTCCACTAAGTTGCCATGAGACAAGTTACCCAGCAACTTGAATGAACTGAATGTCATTTGATTTAACAAGCTAACGGTTTGGATATATATGACAATATCTATCATTAAGTGAGGGGCAGGGGAGGCAATGCAATCCAAGAAAGTCCCAATGGCCCTAGTCAGTTACATACAGAACTATTCAAGATGTTTACTGTCCCTACTCTAGAAAGCCTGGCTTCTCTCTCCTGAGCATTGCAGGTGCCTTATATAAAGTTCCCTACAATCAACTGAAACAAACACAAAGTTTTGGGTCTGTTCTGTAAATGGTTCTGCCCTGTGTGTAGGCACCATCGCAAAGTGGACAGTTGTAGAATAGCAGTCCCTTTCTAGGACAGCTGTGAAAAAAAATCTTCCCAGTAGGCAGTAGCACACCTAGTTTTAACTATACTTGGAATGAGAAGTGGACAAATAGGAAATTATATACCTATTCCTGGGCTGTTGACAATCATTGACTGGATATTTAAGAACTTGCAGGGAGTGTAATTGAATAGTTTTTAAAAATAAAAGAATAAAGAAGGGAAGGAAGGAAGGAAAAGAAAAGAAAATTTTGGTGATTTCTTAGTTACTTTTCTACTGCTGTGATACAACATCATGATTGAGGCAACTTATAGAAGAGTTTATTTGGGGCTTGCAGTTTCAGAGGGTTAAGAGCCCATCAGCACCATGGTGAGGAAGATGGCAGGAGGCAGGCAGGGCACTCAAGGAGCAGTTGAGAGCTCACGTCTCCCTTCACAAACACACGGGGATTGGCACGGAAGCTCAAGGCCCTCCTCCAGTGACACACCTCCTCCAAGAACAATTCACCTCCTAATCTTTTCTAAATACTCTCACCAACTGCGTATCAAGTATTCAAATATGAGCCAATGACATTCTCATTCATACCATCGGATTCTACTCAGTCACCTCCATAGGCTCATGGCCGTATCATAATGCAACATTCTTTCAGTTCAACTTTAAAAGTTTTCACAGAGTTTCAGTCTTGATACTGTTTAGAAGTCCAAAGTTGAAAATCTCTTAACTATAACCTCATGTAAAATCAAAGGCAAACTACATACTTCCAATATACAGTGGCACAGAATAAACATTATCATTCCAAAGGGAGGAATGAGAGCATAGTGAGGAAATACTAGATCAAAGCAAGACAAAAACTCAGCAAAATATCAAGTTCTGGAGCTTCATGACTGACACCAGAGGGGGTCCGTGGCTTTGCATTTTGGGTCTTACTGCCGATGACACACTTCTCTTTTGGGGGCTGGTTCTACTACCTGTGTGCAGCTCTTCTTGGCATATGTGTCATGGCTCTGGAATCCCCAACATTTTGAGTCTCCAGTTCAATCTGGGCATCATATTCACAGCTTCTCCCAAGGGCCTCTCGGGGAGCTCCCCTGCCACACACGTGGCCTCAGTGATTCTCCGTAAATCTGAAGAAAGAGTCTATGATTCCTTAGCTAGTATATGCTCCATGACTCTAAAGGTAGTACCACATAGATGACATCCCAAGTTTGGCTACCGACTTGAGGTGAGCCCTAGCATCCATGACAGAGACAGTAGGAGGCTGTTTTGAAATCTCCACCAAAGAAATTAGTCCATTACTTTTCCACTTAGCTTCAGAATATGTCTTCTGACAAGAACAGAAAGCAGAAACGTTGCTTGTCAAAATAGTACAAGAATGGACTGCAGGCCAGATGATAATATTACTCCCCTCTGAACTACGGTGAGCTCAGCCTTCGCAGTCCTCATAGCTCTCAGCACTACTGCCTTCCAGGCTCCTAAAATGATGGCTCATTAAGTTCTGTTTACAACCTTCAACTGCTTTTCTAATCCAAAGCTTGAAGGCCCACATTCTGCCAAGAAGCAGCATGGTCAGGCCTGTCACAGCAATGCCCTGCTCCCTAGTACCAATTTCTGTCTTATTCAGAGTTCTATTGCTACAAAGAGACACGATGATTATGACAGGTCTTATAAAGAAAAGCATTTGATTGGGGTTTGTTACAGTTTCAGAGGATTAGTCATTGTCATTGTGATAAGTGGGCATGTGGTTTCTCAGCCCGGGTACTGCTTCTCCCCGTGGGGGCATCCAGGCAAAGATGCTTACACGAGCTGCAGGAATGAAGCTTAACTGGGTGGGCAGGTTAGCAGGATGTTGGACTGCTGCTCAATGCCCAGGAGAGGGAAGGGAGAAGACCTCTCTGATACAGTTCTTCTAGTGATATAGCCCTTTCAGTACCCAGTTCTTCCAGTGATACAATTCCTTTTTAGTAAGGGGAATAAGGGTTGCATAAGCTTTAGGGAAGTGGGTAAAAATTTTTGGGGTGAGTGTACATCATTGGGGCTGAGGTGCTGGGAATGCTTCATTTGCATGGAGAAGAATTTCAGGTGCTTCCTGGGCATGTCTTTATGAGGAAACCTGAAAACTGGTCGCTAGTCTGTGTGACTACTTCAAGGATGAGGTAGGTGGGGATGGCAAGGCTATGCACACCGGGGCATGCAGGCCCAGAACAGGGAGGGACCAGTCCTTACTCCTGCTTGTCTCAAGATGACATTTTCAAGGTCTGAACATGTCTTAACCTCAGTCTTTCTTACTCCAGGCTGGTTCTTCCTGTTGCAAGGTTCACACGCCCCACAATGGCAGTGTAGGGGCAAAATTAATGCCATATTCTATAAATAATTTATTTTGTGCAATTAATGATGGTCTGTATGAGAACTTGTCCTCTAGGTGCCTTTCTGCCTGTGTTCTGGGAATGACACCTCCCAGCACTCTCCAGAAACTGCACCGGAACAATTAAATACAATTAACACCCAATGATCCCTGGAGATTCAGCCTCCTGGACCCAACCTGCTTGAAGGTCTGCATTCCTGAGACTCACAACTTTCCCTTGAGATGCAGCCTCCACCCAACCTGCCTAAAGGACTGCATTTCTGAGACTCACGACCCCTGCTTATGGTTTTTTCCTTACTTCTCTGTGACTCCCACTCCTAATTACAATTTTTTCTTATAAACCCATTACCCTTGAAGCTCCGGTATCACTCTCCTATCTTGCTCCATCAGGAAGGATTGTGATGCAAAGCTCTGAGCCTGTAATCCAGGACCCTGTGTTTGTTACATCGGCATCGAGTCCTGGTGGTCTTTTCTGGGGGGGTCTCGCAATCTGAGTAATCTTGGCATAACAGCAGGAACATGGCAGCATGCAGACAGATGTGGTGCTGGAAAAGTAGTAGAGAATTCTACAACCAGATCTGCAGGAAGAGAGAGGCAGTGGGCTTGGCTTGGTATGGTGGTTTGAATAGGTATGGCATCTATAGACTCGTGCATTTGAATGCTTGTCCCATAGAGAATGACACTATTAGGAGGCGTGGCCTTGTTGGAGTAGGCGTGGCCTTGTTGGAGGAAGTGTGTCACTGTGAGGATGAGCTTGGAGGTCTCCTATGCTCAAGCTATCCTTGCTGTGATGTGTAGTCTCCTTCTACTGCATGCAGATCCAGATGTAGATAGAACTCTTGGCTTCTCCAGCATTATGTCTACCTGCATGCTGCAATGCTTCCCACCATGATAATAATGGACCAAGTCTCTGAAATTACAAATCAGCTCCAATTAAATGCCTTTTTTAAAAAATAAGAGTTGCCTTGGTGTCTCTTCACAGCAATAAAACTCAAACTTAGACACATGGGATTTTGAAAACTTCAAAGCCCACTTCCAGTGACACACTTACTCCAACAAAACCACGCCTCGTAATCCTTTCAAATAGTGCCACCTCCTGATGACCAAGTATTCAAATCTGTGAGCTTATGGGGGCCATTTTCATCCAGACTGCTACAGCTACTCTATCCTTACCCAATGGACTCACAAGCAAAGTGGGAAAATGCAAGGACATAGGTTATGCATAGGGTCACAAATAAGAACTTCTATTCACAAAAGCTGAGCTGACAATCGCCATTGATAAATCCCCATCTGTAAACTACAGAGACCAACACTAAGCTCCCAATATAACATCAAACCACGGAGTGATTAGCCAGCTACTTGGTGGCATAATAGTCACTCTGAATTACCCTTATATGTAAGGTGAGATGTTTCCTTATTTGGACACTTATCCTGAGTATGTACTGGTCTTCTCTATACATGATAATGCAGGGATTCAGGCTATAGAATGTAGCTTAACAGTGCTGGCCCATGTTCGAATTCAGTGGGGCACAGAAGAACCAAAGATGAACTTGTGGGGGATCAATTATATAGCCCTGACTCTACGTAATATAAGAAATTATTATTATTATTATTATTATTATTATTATTATTATTATTATTAATAAACAGATAGCCTACCAAGGACTAATATTTTATAAGTCCCCTCTTTTGTTAAATGTTTGTCCAAATAATTTAACCTTCCCCACCAACTAAAACTTTTGTTTACACAAAGGCCTTATTGCATTCCTTCGCTCTTTATTTCCTTCATGCCAATTCTTTTAAAACTAGCAACCATGAAATAGTGTGAGGCGGATTCTAGCCAGTGTGGAGAAGACATAGTTACTATCTGCTTTAAAATAAAAACTAAATGAACTTCCTGCCCTTGTGTGCATGCTAGCCTGGTTTGGGTCATAGTTCACCCTTTTCAAAAAGAGGTTGCCTTGATGTAATTCTTTCAGCCTGTTCACATGTTTATTTTTGCAATATTGCTATTATTGCTTTCAACAGTAGCAAGGCATATAACTGTGTCTTAAAACTCTGAGGGTGGGACATCAGCCAGGGAAAGCTGATATGGCTTTTAGTGGGGGCTTCTGGGGGTTACCACTTGGAATTTAATACTAAAGACACAGAGACAACAATAGAGTACCTGTTCACCAGGGCAGTCCCGCAGCTAACCATCTAGAGTCAACCCGCCTCCACTGTCATTGCATCTCCACCTTATGGCTCTCTCTACTCTACCTCCCTGCTCTGCTCCTGATCTGCTTCCATCCTTCTGGCCCTGTCCTTCTGGGTCTCTTCCCTTGCACCTTCCATGAGAGCAGCCAGAATTTTTAGGAGGTCTCCCATTGTCAAATCTAATCTTTATTAACATTGAATGAATCTGTATTTCTTTCATCTCCTGTGGAAATAAAGGCATAGCCTCTCCCAAAGTAACACCTTTTCCAATTTCCATTCTGAGGTTAACGCATCCTTAAAGTATATAGACTGGTCTAATTCAGCAGTTCTTTCTAAAATCCAGTGGTTTTTCAGCAGCTGTGCTACCTGTCTCACTGTCTGTCATTTTAAAAAATTAAAGTTGTCGGGTGTGGTGGTACACACCTTTAATCCCAGCACTCAGGAGGCAGAGACAGGCAGACAGGCAGACATCTGTGAGTTCGAGGCCAGCCTGGTCTATAAAATGAGTCCAGGGTAGCCAAGGCTACACAGAGAAACCCTGTCTTGAAAAAACAGAAAATAATGGTAATGAATTAAAGTTAATAAAGTATTATGTAATCAATCTCTGGGAGGTCTCCATATATGTATCACTAAAAGTTTGGTAGTACTGAATAATGATAAATTCACAAGGCTCATTGGTTCCACTGACAGAAATTTGTCATGTAATCTTGCTTACTTTGGTAGCCTAGCCAAGGTGAACACAGGTTCTTAATTACAAATCACAACACAATAACTATTTCTATATGCATATATGCAGTTTACAGAGTGAATACACATTTTTATAACCCCCTGGAGTTCTCAAGGTTTCAGAAGTGATCTGAGAAAGAGTTTTATTGGTAAAGTAATGAACCAGATCAGGAGGGTTTGCTGCTTGGGCTTCTGGAGCTAGGGCTTGGGAGCAAAGCAGCAGAGTTCAGCTGTGAGATGAAGGGACAAACTGGATCTAGATAACATCCAGACCCAGAGTGGCAAACATAAAGAAGATGGGTAGGCAGTCAAGTAGGCTATGTCACCAGTGAGGGATCAAGCCAAGCTGAAGCTCCAGGAACAGTCTAAGAGTCCACTGCTTGTAGATCCTTGATGCAAAACCCAGGCATTAGATGGTAGGTTGATGTGGAACCATGCTGTTCCTATGATAGGTATGCATTACTATATGGAATCCAAACAGAGTTTGGCTTAGTCAGGGTTTATCTTGCTGCAAAATCATCATCATCGTCATCATCATCATCATCATCATCATCATCATAATCACCATGGCCGAAAAGCAAGTTGGGGAGGAGAGAGTTTATTTGGCTTACACTTCCCCATTGTTTTTCATCACTGAAAGAAGTCAAGACAGGAACTCAAACAGGACAGGAACCTAGAGGCAGGAGTTGATACAGAGGCCATGGAGGCTAAGGAGGCTGCTTACTGGCTTGTTTCATGTGTCTTTATCAATCTGCTTTCTTCCAGAACCCACGACAACCAGCCCAGGGGTCGCACCCCCCACCATGGGCTGGGCCTTCCCACAGTGATCATTAATTGAGAAAATGCCTTACAGCTAGATCTCATGGAGGTATTTTCTCAACTGAGGCTTCTTCCTCTCTGATGACTCCAGCTTGTGTCAAGTTGACACATAAAACCAGTCAGTACAGAGTTATGCCCTTTCCTTGGCGTGGCACGTCTGGTAAGTTCTTGGGCCTGATATGATTTTTAAAACCCACATGTGCTCCCACAGTCTAAATCTACCTAGGACATGTGTAAGAGTAGCTCTCTTTATACTCCCAGAAATAAATAATGCATCAGCCTGTGGTGAATGGGAGGGACCTGAGAGATGGTGTCATTTCTGGATTCACGCAGGGCCTGTAGTCACCCTTCTCCTTCAAAATGGAGTAAGAGCTGCTTGGAAGATGGAGTCTCTAGAGCAATGCACCGCCTGAAAAAGCACTGCTTCAGACAGCATGGAGTGACTCAGAGTAGGGTTTAGTTAAAATTGGAAGAGGGAGACCAATGCTCATAAAAATGATAAAATGTAATCGTCCATGCAGCCTGTAATAGAAGAAGGCAAAGCATCCCTAATCCAGCATGCAGATTGGGACCTTAGCAATGGCCTGGTGCAGGGAGCCATGAGAGGGGGAAAGGGGTGGAGTGTCATGTGGTAGATTATTTATCCAGACATAACATGGTGCCATCTTGGACTTTGCTCCTGGTAACCATGGCAAAAAAAAAAACAAAACAAAACAAAACAACAACAACAAAAAAAAAACAGATACAGTTCTATGGGGCTATGAAATCTATGGAAATGGTAATGAAGCTATTGATGCTCCCTGGGGAATGGAAGAAGGAAGATTCTGGTGACCCCTCCTGATATTCTCCCTTCCCCAGCTTCCAGTGATCTTGAGAGGTGAAAGACTACATAATGTAAGAAGGAACTAAACTGAAGCCATTTTGAACAGGACTTCCATTTTGAATAGGAGTCAAGCAAAGGTTAAGTTCTCAAGACCTCCCTGGATAAGGGACATCCTGGATGACAAGTTGAGACATGAATGCTGGGCAAGTGGCCCTGCCACAGTTGAGAAACCAAACAATGAAAACAAGATAAGTGTACCACAAAAAAAAAAAAAATGTTTCTAAGAATGCTCCCTACCCCTGAGTCCTGATTGGTGGAAAGTGTAACTGTAACTTGGCAAAGGTGTTTATGGCACTTTGTGATTGTGTGTGTGTGTGTGCGTGTGTGTGTGTGTGTGTGTGTGTGTGCTTAAAAACTCTATAGAATTCTGGCTTAGGGGTTGCAGTTCAGCTCCTAAAACTGTTCTCTGTGCCTGGACTATCAGTAGCTACTTGATTGCAATAAATGTTCCCTCTCTGCATTAACATGGTGTTTGAGTTGTATTGGATCCAAGTGGACCTCACAACAATAAGAAGTGGAAGGTTGATTGAAATTGGGACTTGATGCAGCTTTCATGAGAGCACCATTCATGATCAAGGAGAGTTTGATAGTGACACAGCTGTTAGGGGCCACTCACACTCCTGTAAGGAATGCCTCACCCATAATATTCTGTAAGGAGGCCCAATAAACTCATTGATCCCACCAAGTTGGGTTTTGGTGACTTTGTACTTTGTACTGTCGTTGGTGCTCACCTGAGGTGATTAGCAAGTCATTCATGTTTTCTCAGGGAAAGAGGACATAGCAAGAAACTCACTTTATGAGCATGGGGGTGGGGGGGAGTGGGGAGGGGCAGGGAGGGGCGGGGAGGGTAACAGTAGTGGTTCCTATTCACAGAAATCATGGTCTTATCTTCTAACACCCAGAAGCAGCTGGGTTATAGAACAGCAGTAGCCTTCCAGGACTTGGTTATAGCACACAGGAGGTGGCAATATATTGCAAAATCAAGGCAAGTTTCACCAGAAGGTCACATGTGCTCTGAATTGGTGTCTAAGCCAATCTGTTACTCTACTAGCCAAGATTCTAGATCCTAAAATGAAAGAGTAGAAACACAAACAAAAGGTATAAGTCTAGCATGGCTGAGAAGGTCGCACAGAGTCCCTAACACTCGTCAGTATATGGTGGAGACTCCTCACGTGGTGGCTGACTAAGCACCAGAAGGCCAAGCTGGATGGTACATGATTGTCATTTGTCCAATTACAGATGACATTCTTTTTGATGAGTGAAATGTGGACTTTTCTACTGGCTGTACCTCACCCACAGTAATGCCGGCTTGTCTTCTTTTTGACATTAGAAATTAGAAATGTTATGAAATATGTATAGTAATTCTCACAAATGTTCTTATTTACTGATTTGTTCATATTTTCATGGATTCTCTGTCATTCAATGAGTTATGATAGATTTCTACAGTTAGTTTTGGTGTTCTGCCTTTTTCTAGATTTAAGTAATGAGACCTTGTTTAATTTGACTTTCGTTGTCTGAACTCTTCTATGGTCATTTGCACATATGTAAGGGAGGTGTGGTTGTCATTTTTCTTTTTTAGCTTGGCACAAACTAGAGCCGGCTGGAAGGAGACAACTCTGCAAGTGAACTGCCTCCGTTCCTGCCTTCTCTTCTGCCAACATTGGACTCAATGTGATCAGGACATAGAAGCCAAACTTGCCTTTCAGCGTTGGATTTGATCGCCATTTTACCACAGCAATAGAGATCAAACCAGGGGGAAAATTAGCACCAGAGAGCAGGCTATCATCGTGACAGACCTGCCAGTGTCATTTGGGGAGGATTATAGAAGTGTTTGAAGGTATGGGGTAGAAAAATCCATCAACATTCAAAGCGTGGTGGGTTATTCTGTGGGAGCCTGGAAATTAAGGGTGCTGAGAGAAACACAGACGGTGGAGGCCTGGCTGGTGATGTTCCAGGGAGACATAAAGATGCTGCCAGGGCTCTTTGTGTGACATATTTGACTCAAGAGTCTGTGATTTGTGCTCAGCTGGGCTGAAGAATACTCGGGTGAATAGAGTACCAGTCCTATGTAAGCGAAGTCATTGCTTTACTGAGACAATTGATGCTGGGATCAGCTGCCAGAAAGCTGAGACCAGCATCAAGTTGAAAATCCTTTTGGAGGTGTTTCCTTCGGGTTAGCACACAGAAACTGTGGTCCAGAGAGAAAGAGAGAGCCAGAGCCAAGGCTGTATCTCAAAGCACATGTAGTGCCGGTTTTGGCAGCACGAAACAACAGGACTTGACAGTCGTGGACAGAGGCTGAGGTTTGGCACTGAGAGAGGCCAGCCAAGGCCAGTGGTGAAGATGCAACCCCAGCTGCATTTGGGAACCCTAAGATTGAAGAGGTCATGGAGAGAAGCTGAGCATTGGCATCATGTGACAGTATTGGGGTCCATGAAGAGAGGCCAGGAGGCGGCTGGTGAAAGTGACCCCTGGGTCTCAGTGGAGATCTCAAGACAGTGAAGGTGCAGGACTGTGTGACAGCCATCCAGGGCAGCAGCAGCTGGTGGAGTCCAGCCAGCTCAAGCCTAAGAGATGAGCTATGTGTGCTGTGAGCGGCTGAACCAGAGAGGTGTAACTTGTCCAAAAGCCCTGTATAGGATGATTCCTTGTGACCCATACCCTTCCTCCTTCTATATTTACTTCCCTTCCCTAAAAAGCCTTCCCTTTACCCATCTTCTCCATCAGATCAATTGTGCCTATTACTCCTCTTTATTCCCATCTTCTTCTATATTTACCTCCCTCCTCCTCCCTAAAGAGTCTCTTTCGCCACTTCTCCATCAGATCACTTTTATCCCGCCATTAACTCCCTCCTTAAGAAGCCCTCCCTTCTCCAGCTGGAGCGGCCAAGGACGCAAGAAGACCTGCAGAATAAACTAACCTGGGCCCATGGGGGCTCACAGAGACTGAACCAGCAACCAAAGAGCATACATGCACTGGACCTAAGCCCTTTACATATATGTAGCTGATGTGCAGCTTGGTCTTCATGTGAGTCCCCTAACAGTTGGAGCAGGGACTGTCTCTGACTCTGTTGCTTGCCTTGGATCCCTTTCCCATAGCTACACTGCCTTGTCTGGCATCAGTAGGAGAGGAAGTGCTTATTCCTGCTGCTACACTGTGATGGGCCAGGGTGGGTTGGTACCCATGGGAGGTGGGGGTGGGGCTCCGTTTCTCTGAGGAGAAAGGGAGGAGGAATGGAAGGGTAAAGGTGAGACTGGAAGGAGATGAGGGGTGGGGCTGAAAACAGACTGTAAAGTGAATTAATTAATTTTTAAAAATCCCTCCCTTCCCAATGGATACATCTAAAAAAAATACTCTTGTACCTAAAGTTCACAGAACTATAGGCAACTGAGGAAGACTGGAAATGAAAGAAGTGGACTTCCCCAAAGAAGAGCATACCAACTGATTGTCCAGTGTCAAACAATCAGACCTAAAATCATGTGTACAGATAGCACTATATGACTGAAGAGGTTATATTTAGAAATGTGTAGTATATTCATATACATGCAATAACAACTAGGTTAAAAAAAATAGAGGCCGTGAATTTGAAAGAGAGCAGGGAGGGGCATAAGGGAAGATTGAAAGGGAAAGGAAGAAGTGTAATTAAATTATAAACTCAAAAATTTAAAAAAGAAAGAAATTAATCACACACACACACACACACATACACACACACACATACACACACACACACACACACACACACACACACACACACACACACACACACGATGTCCTGGATTATAACCCACAGTAAAAGGCATCTGTTTTTGTTTCAAACTCAGTTTTGTACTTTCGTCAAGCCCTAAAAGACTACCAGTAATGTTAATTCCATTTGTTGTCCAAGTAAACTTAAAAAATGATGTTACATCAAAAAACTTTAGTGTATGAGTTTGGGGGCAGTATGTGAGGTGCTTAACTCACACAAAGATTGTAATTTTTTTCCTGGAACTTCTGCTTTCTTTGTATTTGTAGTCTCTCTCTAGTTTCTTGGCTCTTATGACTTAAAAAATATGCCTGGTGAAAAATTATTATCCATGCTTCACATTCACTGATAAATTTTTACAATGTACTTATTCGTTTGTTTACTTACTATAGCACAGAGCCTCCTGCATACTAAGTAAGTGCTCCACCATTGGGCTACACTCACCAGTCCCACAAAGAACTCTCTCTTCAAGATTATGAGCTAAAACAAAACTGAAACTACTTCCTCATTCTGATTCTGCACGGGAGCCCTCAGAGGCAAAGCATTGGAGGCAGAGAGCTCTGAAGTTGAAGAGCCCAGGGTTCTCCGTTTTTTGAACAGGATCCTTAGAATTGCATCTGAATTAAAATAAGAAAACACGGTTTAAAGATACTGGTCTCAAGTTTCTGGCATAGGAAAGTCCTCGGGAAAATTCTGGTAAGTTTCTGAATCATGAGATCTTTTTTTCATTTTTATGCCTATGATGAGATAGCTATGTTTTTATATCAATACATGCTTGTAAATGAACTGTTAGGAATAAAATAATAAGTTAACTAGTAACAGCAGCACATTACACACGGAGGAATACAGTTAACCTATACTAACTTGTAAATGATTTCCTGGACAGAAATGCTCCTGTAAGTACAATTAGGATGATGGGAATTGGTCAGGGTAATGAACAGGGTTCTCATTGTGCTAAATGGGCAGGTAAAGAAAGACAGAGAAATAACAAAAAGGGAGTCCAGGAAACTGAACAAC
Organism: Acomys russatus; assembly: GCF_903995435.1. NCBI lineage: Eukaryota > Metazoa > Chordata > Mammalia > Rodentia > Muridae > Acomys > Acomys russatus. Next base: position 35,876,444 of record NC_067146.1, read on the forward strand.
AAAAAATACCTGTAGTGGAATCTAGGGTCCACTGTGATTATGTGAATTTCTGCCTTCCTTTTCTACATAATGTAAGATGTGTTAAAAAGTTTTGTTTGCCCGTCATCAAAGGCAGCACCCTCCAGAACCAGCCATGTAAATATTCCCTTTCTCATCTATTTCAAGCGGCAACAGAGCTGAGGAAATGGTGGGGTTTTGTTGATGCTGATGTTGCTGTTTGGTTTGTTTTATTGTGGTGTGTTTGTGTGTTCTTCAGGAAAACAAAACTGCATTGCTTGTGCTTAGTTTCAGCTCCTCGGACCATAAGAGAGTGTGTAGCTCTGCGGAGCTGCGGTTACAACTGGGACCTTTCGCTTTAAGCAGCTGTCCTTGGGGCTTGGAGATCAGGGTTGCTGTCTAGGACCCCCAAGTGAAAGTACGAGTGTCCTGGCTCAGCAGCAGAAAGGGGCCCTGTTCTCGGGCATCCTGGAGCCGATTTGAATAACTAACACGGATAATATGATTTGTGTTCACACTTTAAAACAGGAAGCCGAGGTGTTCTAAGCAGCGAAGATGCACGGCTCGACACTCTCAAAAGTCTTTCAAACCAATCAAAACAATTTGATTTGCTTCGTTCCAACGTGGCATATGCAGATGCCCTTAAAATTTGTAAAGTGCCAAGGATTTTTGACATTTTAGTGTTTCTAAGGGACTTTTTTTTTTTTTTTTACGAGTTTAGCATATCATATTGAAACCAGGTGTTCCACTTAACAGGGTTGAGATTTAGGAAGTCAAAGTGATTTCTATCTGAGACTATGTCTATCTTTTGGTATCTCATTTGGTTTTGAATGAGCGAAAACAGCCTGTGCCAGCAGTGTGATGGTGATCTTTTGACAGCGCTCCCTGCCTGGCAGAAAGGATGGGTGGCAGAGAAAATTCCGGATGTGCGGTGCTTTCTAGAATACTAAGTCTGGTTGGAATTTCCTTTTCTTCTGCTGGCTAAATCCAGAGAGGAAACCTGTCCCCAGCCTTCCAGATGAGCAGAGAGAGGTTAAATATTTAACTGAGCGCTCTGGACTGGCAACCCCACACTGCTTGTGAGCCTGCTGTGCCTGAGGCTGTGGGAGGCTGGCAAGTCCTGGCAGGGAGGTCAAGGTCAGCTTCTGCAGGGGGCACTGAGGCCTGGGACACCAAGGGGCCTTAGTTAAAGCTACCTTGTAGGAGAAGTGGCCTCCTCTGAGGCTGAGTGTCCCAACAGGAAGCTGAGAAAGTATGTTGTGAAACTGGACACTTGGCAGGACCACAGGGGGCGAAATATCTGCTGATTCATTGGCTTGCTGGTAACTAAAACTTTCTTTTTGTGCGACCAGTTGATAGAATCTGAAGGTTGTTCAAGTTTAATGAGTTTAAACTCATTGTTTAAAAGATATTCTCCAGATACAGATAGCTGTCTCTTGTTCTAGCCAAGTCCCTGGTAAGATGAGGAAAATCTTTTGATACTGGTAGCTTGAGGGCTTTAAAAATGTCTATTTTCTTTTTCTTTTCTTTTCTTTCTTCCTTTTTTCTTTTTGTTTTGTTTTGTTTTTTTGGTTTTGTTTTGTTTTGTTTTGTTTTTCGAGACAGGGCTTCTCTGTGTAGCCTTGACTGTCCTGGACTCACTTTGTAGACCAGACTGGCCGCGAACTCACAGTGATCCGCCTGCCTCTGCCTCCCCAAGTGCTGGGATTGAAGGTGTGGACCACCACCGCCCAGCTAAAAATGTATATTTTCATTGTGAGGATGTATTCCACTTATTCAGCACGTTTTGTTAAGAAGCCAGTACATAATGTGACATTGTGGTTGGTGAGCACAAAATCTCAGCCTCATACAGTACATAGAACAATGAATGAGACAAATTAAACAAGATGAATAAGCAAAAGTGTATGAAATGTGTTTGTGATTAGTTCTCAATAAATTAAAAAACAAATCCAGAAAAAGAATAGAAAATGCTGGTAAGTGGAGCCAATAGCCAGCCAAGCAGTGCCCCATGAGAAGGGGATATTTGATGAAGGACCTCAAGAAAGTTCGGAACCAACAACCATGGGTATCCAAGGGAATTGCAAGGAGATGAACACCCCAAACAGGTGCCTGCACTGTCTGCAGCAATGAGCAACAAAATGGCCAAGCAGCTAGGTCTGATTTAGAGCGAATGGCACAGCAGAGTAACACCAGAAGGGTGGCAGCATACCTCGATGTGCAAGGCTTTACCCTGTCAATCAGATGGAAGCCACCAGGAGAACAAACAGAACACTGGTACCATGTTACTAGTGTTTGAAACCTAGTCCCTCCAGGGGACTTAGGGGAATTCCGAAAGGTTTGGAAACAAAAGAGAAACTTGTAAAGGGGGCTGTTAAGCTTTTTCTGCAAAATCAAGAGAGGAGACAGGGTGGGCTGGACCAAAGTGAGAGGTGGCAAGTGATGCTGGCTGTACGTTCACCAGCTGAAGTTTTACCTCACAGTGCAAGTAGTGTTGGGGAAAGGAGAAAGGCAAGCTTGCACCATGCTCTTGGGTGTTCATCTTGTTAAGATGGTCGAAGCATGGAGAAAGATGCCATCTCAGGAAAGAGCATTCCTTTCACATTCTATGAAGTGTATGTGTTAAAATGCTTGGGGTTGACGCTTCCCAGACCACAGTCCATTTGGTTGCGCTTTAATTTACTATGATGTTCACTTTACTGCTGTTTTCGTTTATTTGATATAATGTATCCTCAACAAATACATTTTTATTTACAAGACCAGCTCTCATATCGGCTTCCTGTTGACTTACAGACTGTGATTCTACTGCGTCCCGAATCAAATAGCTTCAAGAGCACACGCCTCAAGTTTCTGATATAAAAAGAAGTTTCTAGAAGAGTCTTGGTAAGTTTCCAATCTTTAAAGGCTCATTTATTCTCTTCAACACTTTAACCTTTAAAAGCTAATGTCTAAAGCCAATTGCACCCCCATCATCTGAAGAGACTGAAGCAGGAGAATGACAGGTTTGAAGGCAGCCTCAGCTACATACCGAGCCTGTGCCCCATCCTCAGCTACATACCGAGCCTGTGTCCCATCCTAAGCTATGTGAGACCCCCCCCACCCCGTCTCTCAGAGAAACAGACATAAGACCTAATTCTGAAAGCGGAAGCATATCTTATAGAATGCATACACTTTCAAATGCATATGTTACTTCTTGTTAAATACTCCAGTAGGAAGGAGACACATCACTTCTTTCCTACATGCCAGCCGGGCCTAGTGCTGATTGTAGATAGCCTGGTGAGTGAGCATGCAGAACATTGTGGAGGTGGGAGGGGCTGGGGGCTGGGGCCTGGGCACAGGCCAGAATCTAAGCATACTTAACGATGTAGAGAGGCATAACCAGCTAGCTGCCTGTATACTCTAAAACATGTCCAAAGTTATAACTAATCAAAGAGAGAAAATGGCAAAGTTTAACCGCCGTCTTCGTCCAGTCTTGCCTTTGCCGCCTGCAGGGAGTGACTATGTGAGGGAAAAAAAATGCATTGCTGTAATACACTCTTCATGAAAAACGAAACTGACTGCTCTGTAGTTTCATTTCCTCCAAGTGTGAGAGCAGGGTGTGTCCTCCTGGGCTCCAGCCATGCTGAAGAAGGGATGCCTGGGCCGCTGCTCAGGCCCAGGTACCTTGAAGTCAGCAGCCATGGCTATGGGCTTTCCTCACTCTTCTAAACCCCCAAAGATAACAAAGTTTTTAAAACTCTCTGGGAACACATTGCAGAATTGATTACTAATAACAAGAATGAACCCCAGGATTGCCCCATCTGCCTAAGTATACAGTGGAAGATTTTCCAGGCAGCAACCAGCATCCCACTCCCACGCTAACACAGAGGTTTCCTATACATTTCCTCTGAAGCAGGTGAACAAATGAAAACAGGCATGTTTCCCCTCTGTTGCCCCCTCTTATGGCATAGCCTGGCTAGGAAGAGCTCTGTTTTTAACTATCACATGGTGTTCCTGATCACAACTCCTTCCCCTAAACACACACACAATACAGCTTTCTGCTCAGTGTAAAAAGCCCATGTGTTTAAAAAGATGCCTTCAGTCCAATTGAAATTTGAAGTGATAAAAAGAGGCAAAGGATTATGTCGAGGTATTAGGAACATTTCTTTATTCAAATCGCTGTCACCCTAAAACATAGCTTCTGCAGTGTGTTGCGTGGACATATAAAATGTTCTTCAGACTGACAGAGGGCAAAAATCACATGAAAGTGTCATAAATATACTAGTTGCAGGATTAGGGTTAGTTCGATGTAGAATACACCCCTATCCTATGATTCTGGGGGTGGGGGAGGGTGAGAGGGAAGTGGGGAGAGAGAGAGAGAGAGAGAGAGAGAGAGAGAGAGAGAGAGAGAGAGAGAGAGAGATGAAGGAGGAGGGTATTCTACAAAATACTGCATTACTTTTCAACTACTATTGTATAGGTGGGAGCTGAGGAAATTTGTGATGCTATAAAGTAGTTACATCCTTTCTTTCTTTTTCTTTCTCTTTCTTTCTTTCTTTCTTTCTTTCTTTCTTTGTTTTCCAGTACTGGGGGTTGAAGCAGGACCTTGCACATGGGAAGCAAGGACTGTGCCATGGAAGTATATCCCAACCACTTTTTTTTTTAATTTTAGTCAGAGTATCACTAAGTTGCCCAGGTCTTCATCCTTAAGCAATGAGGAAACTTGTATAATAAGGAAGAGATAAAATGATAGCAGGCTTGGGGAGAACAGATGACAGTCACTGTATCTGAGAAGGGTGTTTCAATTCCCCTATAATGCAAATAGTAAAGGTTACAAGGAAGGGAAGCTGCCATTCTGTGAGCTTATACAAAAACAAAGATCCCACCAGACCCACATCACACACACACACACACACACACACACACACACACACACACACACACACACAAATACACAGTTGTCACTAGGTACACAGTAGTCAGTAAACAGGACATCTTAATGTGATTGCCTTATAGACGGCTAAGATGTATAAAAATAGCAGTAACTAGGAGAAGAGGAAGACAAGAGCTTGTCCTTAACAATGTTTGTGATATTATAATAAAACAATTGGTGGACTGAGTTACCAGGAAGAAACTACCCAAGACTGACCACAGGGCCAGGGTGCCAAGCGTGACAGGAGCATCTTTCAGAATTGCAAGGGTGATTGGAATTGCAGGGGGCTAAGAACCTTGGGTAGAAAGAGTCCTTCACCAAAGAAAAGCCCGATGCTCATTCAGGAGCCATAGTTAAAGCAATCACAACTAATACGGAAACTGGGATTATGGGAGACCCTCAGGTATGTATGTCTACTTACCTCTTTTTTTGTAAAAATGCCCCTCTCGTAGTTGTGGTGAATAGTTAACTTAGAAACTGCAGTTAGGTCTTGTGCCTGGATAATAAAATGAAGGGATTTCTGAGTTCTTTGCTACACAGACATTGCTAAACCATGAATTTCCAAAAATAAAATACAATTGTTTCACTACATAAAAACTGCAGCTTCTTCAGTCACCAAATATTGGGCCTCAAAGATTTGCCTATGAATGAGAAATAAAACCTGTCTATTTTCTACATGGTATATCTTAGTTCCTGAGACAGGATGAGAAAGGCAAAAAAGCGTATTGTGTGTAGATCTCAAAAAATAAATTGAAACAAGGGAGAGCGGATGAAAGTGTTGGAGGAAGGAGAAGAGAGAGTCTTGTTTAACATTGTTGACAAAGGCATCAACAGAGGCCTTAAATGTGAGTAAATGGCTGAAGGGCTAAAAAGGAGCAATGTAGGCATGGAAAAGAGATCAGTCTGAGCAGAGGAAACAGCTAGAAGGGCCTATTCTGCAGTAGCGCTGGTGTAGGTAGAAGGCAGCAAGGCAAGGCAGTGGCTGGAAGACACCGAGCAACGGCAAAGCATCGCATGTGGACAGAGCATCCAGCTTTGACTTCAAGTGAAATGAGAAGTCACTGGAAGGTTTTGAGTAGTCTAATGACTCTACTTACATTAAACAAAATTGTGCTAATTACTATGCTGAAAATAGAATAAAGAGGGGAATTGGACTAAAACCACAGCATAAAAAAAATAAATAAATAAATCATGGGACAACTGATTAGAATGTTCACAGCAATGGCATGTGGTTTAGGCCAGAATGGTGGCGGCAGGGTTGGGAGAAAAGGTGAAAATGGGATGCCTTGGGAAGCCGAGGTTGCAAGCATTATCTAATGCAACAAATATAAGCTGTGAAAGCAGCTGCAGGTACTGTCATGAGCACCCTGTGCCAGAAATATAGACCGACACCCTTACGCCTCTCCAGTGTGAAAGTTTATTGAATTCCAATAAACTCACAAGGTTCCATGGCTTCCGTGACATCAGTTTGCCAGGCAATCTTGCCTGCCTCGGGAATGCAGCCGAGGCAAGTGCAAGTTCCTTTATTTCGATCTTAAGTACTAATAACGCTCACAACACACATCACACAGGAAATACATCTCTCAGTACGTATATATGTGGATTAAAGACTGAATACTAGTTAAATAGGGGACGGCAGGGTTTTGGGGGTTTCAGAAGTGAGCTGCGAAAAATACGAGCAGATGCTGCCTTGATAAGAATCTGCTTCTGTGGCCAAGAGGCTTCTGCAGGAATGAATCAGAATTGAGGGCTGCAAAGGTGAGAGGGCAGAGCTGAACTGGTGCAGTACATGACGGGTTCTAGGTGGCCATTGTCTGCCTGTTAGCCCTTGATATGTTTGTCAGTAACTGATGATAGATTTGTGTGGGGCTGTCACCCCTAGATGCTACAGTGCTCTCGAGTTCTTTGTATGTATGTCTTTACTTTTGCTGTTCTATGAAAGCCAGGTCAAAGCAACACCTTTTTCGTGGTCTGGCACGTCTAATGTGCCTAGGCATGTCTTACTAGTCCCACGTGTCCCCCATAGTCTCAATTCCTCCCAATACACTTATAGGGTGGCATCCTTTTTCCGATCCCAGGGATAAGTCACTTAGCAGTCTGTGCTGAGTAGGTGGCGGAACACAGATGGTGTGTTTCGTTTGTCTACTTGGGCCGCAGCCATATTCTTCCTCCAAGATAGAGTGAAATAGTGCTTGTAAAAATGAAGTGTTTCGTACTCTGGTGCCTTATATTTGACCATGTCCCCTGGAGGGGGAGACCTAGTGGCACTCAGAGGAAGGATAGCAGGTTACCTAGAAGAGACTTGATACCCTATGAGCATATACAGGGGGAGGAAGTCCCCCTCAGGCACAGTCATAGGGGAGGGGAATAAGGGGAAAATGGGAGGGAGGGAAGAATGGGAGGATACAAGGGATGGGATAACCATTGAGATGTAACGAGAATAAATTAATAAAAAATTTGAAAAAATAAAAAAAAATAAAAAACAAACAGAAAAAAAATGAAATGTTTTAGAACAATGCATAGCTTGGGAAACTCCTGTTTTATACAATATGGGGTAACTTAGAGCAGGACACAGACTGATCTCAATAATAATTTTATTCCATTTTTAGGGCTGCTGTTTATAAAGCACCCCAAATTGAGCCACTTCAATAGAAGTGTACTCCCCTTTGGTAGTCATGCCAATTATAATGGACTAGGCTCTCATGTTAAGTATTGGCTTGTAAAACAACTTTGTCCATCAGTAAGATCATATTCTACAACTTGAGCGCAGGACCTTATGTGGGGAGAGCAGAGTTTGGTCCACATGTCTATAATAATAATGACAAGGCCAAGTGCATGAGCACAGGAGTGGAAGTGAGTTCATCACCACACAAGAAGTAGTTAGCAAGGTGAAAAGCCAATAGACTAGACGGATTAATTCTTTCTATCAAGCTACCAGTACGTATGATTAAAAAAATAGTATCTGTAAGCATGAAAGTCTTCTTGAGCTGTCTGTAAAAACATCTTCAAGTGTATACAAAACCAGCTAAAATTCCAGCGATCAGGAACCTGAGGCAGGAGGTCCTCAAGTTTCAATCCAGCCACAGCTAAATGTAGACTTATGTCAAAATTTCTTTAAAAAAAAAAAAAAAAGAACAAAAATCAATTATCTAGCAAATGTGTACACGTCTGTGTATGTGTGTGTGTCCTTCCGCATGCACTTGCGTGTAGAAGTCAAAAGCGAGAATAAGCATTTTCTTCAGTCACTCTCCATCGTAGCTTTTGAGACAGGGCCTTTCATTGAATGTGAGCCTCACTAGCTAATTAAACTAGACTGTCTGGCCAATGAGCTCTGAGGAGTTTCCTGTCTCTGCTTCCCCAGTGCTGGGATTACAAGTGAGAGCCCAACTTTTTATGCAATTGCTCAGACCCTTTACCCCCTAAGCCATCTCTCCAGCCCCACAATGGACTAAAGTTCAAAATAATAATGTGGTGCTGAATATGCCCCCAGAATGGTGTTTTTCCTCAGCCTTCTGACGTCCCTGGGAAGCTAGCGAGTGCACAGGGCCTCACCTAGCAAGGCGCACCTGTCTTGCTCCTCTGAGCTCTGGGGAAAGTGGCTTGGCAGAGACTTTTTCCTCGGTCCTGTCACTGGGAGGGACTGAGATTCGAACAGGGGTGACCATGGATGAGCCTCACTTTTCCATCTCTTGAGCTGGGGAAGGGAGCCCGGAGTCAGAGGGAGTGTGAGGTAGCCTAACTCACTTTGTCAGATTAAGACAGCCAAGAGACAAAGAAAAAAGTTTCTTTTAAAAATATTATATATATATATATATATATATATACATATATATATATGTTATTACACATATATGCAATAAACTACACACAGCAAGAAGAACCACGAAACAATAGGGGGAATTATATAAATAGAGGAAAGGACAAAAGGCTCCCAGGGGACCCTGGGTTTTTTAAGCCCTGGGTTGTAAAAAGGGGGTGCCTGGTACCAGGGTACAGTTTACAGTAAACATCCAGAGAGCCTATCTCAGGAAATGGGCCTCTTGTTAATTCAGAGGCCGCTTTGAAGTGTCTTATCTGAATGGAAGGAGGTTTGGTTACACCTTTTCACCAAAAGGGATTTTATGGTCCGCTTTCTGGAGACAGAAGGAAGTGTTTCCTCTTTCCCTGTGCCAGTAATCTGGCTTTTCCAGAGAGGAGGGGGGGACTCAAAACCTCTGCCCAGTGAAGTCCCACAATGTGATTTATATTTTCAGCATCCCATATAAAAGAGAGTAATTCTAAGGTGACTTCAGCAAAACCTTCAGGATTATATTGAATAACTGCTTATACTATCGGTCCTCTCTAGTGTTGCGTCCAAATTTTGAGATCTGCAAAAAGAACCAGAAAGACTTGAAACCTCTGTAAACACAAGAGGAGTCTTTAATATTTCAACTCAAGCTGGATCGTGGCCAACGCCAAATCAGAAGTATCCGGGAAGTGACCCTAGGGCACTGATCTGGGGACCTTTTATAAGTTCCTTTCCTCCCAATGGCCCCTAAGCAGGGCAATCATCAATTGGTTGAGTAACATAAGGGTGCCTAATGTCCAAAGGATACCAGGCTAAAGAAAAGGTAGCAAGACCACTCATGACTGACTTTCTTTGTCCTCTTTGTCCACCACTTTGCCCAGGGAAGTGTCTGTTTTCCTATCTCTGGTGGGGGCGGATCAGTTGCTAGGTAACGCTATATCTGGCCTGGCTCTTCCTTGCAGCTCAAACTTCCTGACCTTTTAAAATCTCCTTTTCCTATCTTTTAAGTCTGTTTCTTCGAAGAACTTTGTGACCCTTAGATAGGCGCCAAGGCCATTTGTGGTTCTGGGTGGCCCTTGGTTTTAATGGCCATCCGGGTGGCTAGTTAGGGGACAGGTATCCCATTTTAGCTCAGGAGGGAATGCACTCCCCAGTTTGGATCCATCTATATTGGCCTTTAGCCAATTTTTAAAAAATCTCTTAGGCTTCTCATTCTTTCATTAGAACTCGTAAATACATAGCATGACATGCCCCTTCTCCCCAGTGAAGTGAATGAATTAGCAATGTCTGTGTTGCTCTGACAAAATCCTAACAGAAACAGTTTAAAAGAAGAATAGATATTTTGACTCACAGTTTCAGAGTTTTTCTTTGGGTTCATGTTCTTAAGCATGACCTTGGGGTAGTAGGAGCCTCCTGCAGAGGAGAGCTGTTCATACCCTGGTAGACCAGAAGGCAGAGATGAAAGCAGGAACTATGGTCCAGAAATAAACTTCAAATGCTGTTCCTAGTGACCTACTTCTGTCAGAACTTTACCCTGTAAAGTTTTAACTTCCCTCGCAGACATTAGAAACACGAGATTCGAATCAGGATGTGGGCACAGAGGAAGTCAGTAGGAAGATCAGGGCTATGGCCCTCAGTCCCCAGACTAGATGAAACAGCTACTGCTCTGTATTTTTTTGCCTGGCCCTTGGTTCAAAGGAGATTGTCCACTGTTGGAGCTCACATACCATGTTTCTGAAGCTACCAAGTTGGGCTCCTTCAGCCAGCCTCCGAGGCATCATTCTTCTTCTCTGTTCTTTACCTCACATGAGCTAGGCTCACATTTTTCTCAAAGAACACCCTGCTCCCATATCCCAGTCAAACAGCCTTCTGTGTCTTACACTTCTAACAACTTATTATTATCAACTTTGCTTTTTAGGATTCTTGGGTAACTTGCATGATTTATATTTTTATTCCTTTTAAATGGAGTGTGGGTATCATGAAAGAATTTCATATCTGTTTGAGTTACCACTGATTTTCTTGAACACTATGCCTTGTACATAATAGATACTCACTAACTTCTCATTGAATGAATAAAAGGAGGCAAGCACTTATCTCTGAGTACAATATATACACTACTTTTTGTGGAATTTCTGAGACCACCCTCCATGGCATTCCAACGGAACAGAGCTGATCATCTAAAATACATTTATAGGGTGCATTGTATGAACCTATTGGTCATGGTCTTGGTTAGCTTGCAATTGGTCATGACCTCAGAGTGAAGCCAAAAGTAGCTAACAGAATCCAACACACTAAGACAACTAGGTAGAATTCACCAAAGTGGAAGCTCCTCAATGGCTGAAGGCTACAGACTTTGCCAATCATTCTGAAAAATACACTAGCTGCTGCATTTCCTGCTTTGGCCCATCACAGTCCTGAACTCTCAAGCCCCAGTTCGTCTCATCTAGTTTCCCTATCAAGCTTTGAGATGAGCCTCCTGGTGAGTTTTTGAAAAAATAACAAAATAAAAAACCAAACATAGTTAGGTTAGATCTATATTTTATTATACTTTATAACCAATGGTTCATACATTGATGATTTTAAGTGGACATTCCTTAAATCTTTTAAAACTTAGTTTTGTTAAATCAGCATACAAAGTGCTAAGTTTCGTCATAGCACTTTCCTGTACTTTGGTTTTGTTAATTTTCCTTTTCCTCCCGATCTTCCTTGTCTTGCTGCTGATGATTTCTTGGAACCCCTGGTAGCTCTCTCTTTACTTTTATGTCACATATATTCTACTACCTCCCTATTTTGTTCCTTTCTCTTCTCTTTTAAGGCCCCCTTTCCCTTCTTCCGATTCTCTTTCTAGTTTCACACACAGATACACACACACACACACACACACACACACACACACACACACCCCTTATAAAAATTAAAATCTAAGTTTCTCATATGAGAGAAAATGTCAGGCCTCTATCATTCTGAACCTGGGTTATTTCACTCACAGTTCCATCCATTTCCCTGTACATATAATGTTTTTTTTTTTAATTCTTTATTACTAAATAAAATTCATTTGTGTATGTGAACCACATCTTTTATCTGTTCATCTGTTGATGTACATTTAGGCTGGCTCCATTTCCTAGCTGTTGTTGTAGTGGAGCAATAAACAAAGACGTGCAAGTATCTCTGTGGCTGAGACTTAGAGTCTTTGATTATGTAACTAGAAGCCATAGAACTGGGTCATAATGGCAACTGATTTCCATAGTGGACATGCCAGTTTCCATTCCTCCCACCAGCAAAGAAAGGTTCCTCTTTCCCAACACCTGGCCAGTATCTGTTGTCATTCCTCAATGACAGCCATTCTACCTGGGGTGAAATGGAATCTCAAAGCAGTTTCAATTTGCATTCCCTTGGTGCCTACGGATATTGACAGTTTTTTAAAAAATATTTTTTGGCCATTTAGTCATTTCTTTTCAAAACTGTCTACTCAGTTCATTAGCCCACTTACTGGATAAATTGTTTGTGTATTTTCAGAGTTGCTTATGTGTTCTAGATATCAACCCTGGGTCTACTATATAATTGCTAAAGACTGTCTCTTTCCCTCTGGTAATTGTTTCTTTTACTGTGCAGAAGATTTTAAATTTCATATCCTCCCATCTGTCAATATTTTGGAGTATTTTCTGTGCTACTAGAGTCCTTTTCAGAAATTATTTGCTTATGTCTGCTATCTTTGGGATCACAGTCTTTGATCCCAAGTCAGATCCTGTCACCTGTCCTTAATAAGCCAGTTAGAAGAGGGGGAAAAGTGGAAATCAGGAAAATGACATTTATTCAATATAGCCTCATTATCCTTCTGGGTCTTAAAATGAGATTAAAGTTTAAAAGAGAGGGCCAAGAATATGCACCTTTAAGCAGTCCTGGTGCGGATTTGGTCCCACTCATCATTGACCTATTGTTGTCCGAGCTTGAATCTCTTCCTGTAAAGTGATCTGACAAGCTTTTGGAACCATGTGACTCTTTCTAGGAGGGAAGTTCTCTCCCTGGCTAGGGCTGTTTTCTTTTCCCAGCATGAGATTCCAGGAGACAAATTTCAATGTCTTTGAGATACAGTATTTCAATAGTCTGATGGCAAAATTCAGAGTCGTGGGTATCTCTTTAGATAGCTCTGTAGGTATCTTCATTTCTGCCAAACCTTTTCCATGCCTATATCTTAAAATATTCAGTCAGTTTCAGATCTTACATTAAGATTTTTGATTCATTTTACATTGGATTTAGTGCTAAGTTAGAACTATTCACCTAGTTTTATTCTTCTTTATGTGGATTTCCAGTTTTTCCAGAGGCATTTGTTGGTGAGGTTGTGTTTTTTACAATGTGTGTTTTTGACATTTGGGTGAAAATTTTATATTATTGTGGCTAAAGAACTTATTTCTGAATCCTCTGGCCTATGAATCTGTCCTTGTGCTAATTCCATGTTGTTTTTGTCACTATGGTTCTGGAGTATAATTTGAGATCAGGTGTTATGATACCTCCATGTTGTTCTCAGCATCGCTTTGACCTATTCAGGCCATTGTCCTATTTGCTGATCAATGTGAGTTTGGGATATTAATTTTTGTGGATGTTCATATATTTAAAGTTTAACTAAAATATTCTTTTATGAAAAGTAATTTTAGTTTTAATTTTCAAAATCCTAACTTCCACACAGATAAGTCTAAAAGGGAAAGTTATCAAAGACAAAGGAGTTTATCACTGAGCTAACATCTATTGCTTAATCACAATTACGATTGTTGTAAAACTATAGAATGACTACCAAGCAGTTTCAAGTTATAAAAAACCTATATATAATTTGTATAAGGTTATATACTAAGTTGGTTGTGTGATTTCACTGATAAAATATAATGCTAACATATTATTGTGTTACTTTTTTCAAGGAACAAATTTGAAGCTTTGCCATGAATGGACAAGTAACTCAACCTAAGTTGGTCAAAGACTGGACTAAAGAACATGTAAAAAAATGGATAACTGAAGACCTTAACATCGATGAGAAATATGCTCAAATCTTGCTCAATGAAGAAGTAACAGGGATGGTCCTGCAGGAACTAACTGAAAAAGATCTTAGAGAAATGGGGTTGCCCCGGGGCCCAGCTCTTCTGATAAAACGTATGTATAACAAATTGATTAATTCCCCTGAAAGTGACAATCAAGATTCCAGAAAATTAAATGATACAAAGCTCTCAATAAAAGAACACCAAAAAAAGACCAAAAGTGAGGAAGAAAAATCAATTTCCTCCAGTAATCATGATTTCAGAGAGACAGGGCAGAATGAAGAACAAGAGGCAAATCTTATGAAAGAAAATGCATTAAGCGACACAGTGACTAAAGACATGGAAGGTAATCAGCCTAAACCAGAACAGATGCCTTGCATGCCGTATCCTTTTAATTCTTTCCATGATGCCAAACAATACATAGAACATGCTATTCTACGAGTTGCTGAAACAGGACCACTCAATCTTATAGACCCAGTACATGAATTCAAAGCCTTCACAAACACAGAAACAGCCACACAAGAGGACATTAAGATGAAATTTAGCAATGAAGTCTTCCGATTTGCAGCAGCTTGTATGAATTCACGCACCAATGGCACTATCCACTTTGGAGTCAAAGACAAACCACATGGAGAAATTGTTGGTGTCAAAGTCACCAGTAAAGATGTCTTTATTAACCACTTCAATGTAATGATGACAAAGTATTTTGAAGACAGCGACATCAAGGAAGCCAGGGCATGTATACGGGAGCCAAGGTTTGTGGAAGTCCTACTGCAGAACAGCATGCCATCTAACAGGTTTGTCATCGAGGTTGATGTCATTCCCAAACATTCTATATGTAAAGAAAAGTATTTCTACATCATGATGCAAAGTTACGCAGATAAAACATGGAAACAAAGCAAAGATCTTTCATTGTTTGTGAGAGAAGGAGCTAGCTCCAAGAATATCCTGGCCAATGCCAAGCAGCGGGATAGAGAGTTCAAACAATTTCTAGAGAAGCTAAAGATGTGGGCAGGGTCTAGAAAAGAGGCTGAAGAAGAACATAGGGTGGTGGTGACTAAGAAAGAGAGTGAAGGACTAAAACTATCTAAACTTTTGACCAGACACCAAGTCTCACTGGACAAATCCTTCTATGACTGGTACATTCTTGTAACAAATAAATGTGCACCAAATCAAATAGAGCACTTAGATTTTATAAAGGAAATTAAATTGTTTGCTGTGCTGGATTTTGATCCTTACTCCCGGATCAAGGGAGTGGCCAAAGCTTACGGAGAAGGCAGAATAGCAAACCATCACCTACCCAGTCAGTATGAAGAAAAAAGTACCATAGAAGAGAAAATTTCTACTCTGAAACTTTATGAGCAGCCCAGCTGGATCTTCTGCAATGGCAGAATAAACTTGACGGGTGAGTCGTGTCAACCTCTGGAGCCACATTTATGGCAGAAAGATAGGGCTTCGGGGGTTAGAAGACTTATTTCGTTCCTCACAGATGAAAACATTACAGTAAAGGGGAAGGTTTTGGTGGTGTTTCTCTTGCTTTCTCCAGTAGAAAACCAAAAGGACCCACTCATTGAGACTTTCTGCGCTTTCTATCAAGTCTTCAATGGAATGGACAATATGTTGTGTATCTGTGTTAACTCAGATATCTACCAACGATGGTGCGATTTACTGCAAGTGAGACTGGAAATCAAAGATGACTTGGAAGAACATAGCATTTCCACTTTAAGTATAGAGCTGATCAACAATACCATCCTTAAACTGAAATCAGTGATTCAGTCTTCACAAAGATTTTTGCCCTCCTGTGGATCCTCCTCAGTTATTCTGGAGAAAATGGAGGAAGATATCCTGACTGCACTGGAAATCCTCTGTGAAAATGAGTGTAGGGACACAGACATAGAGAAAGATGAATCTGAATTCCTGGAATTTAAAAAATCGAGAGAAGAACATTTCTATCGAGGAGGCAAAGTTTCCTGGTGGAACTTCTACTTCTCTTCTGAAAACTATTCTTCGGCTTTTGTAAAAAGGGATAGCTTTGAAGAACTTACTACTTTAATCCAACAGTGTGCAGACTCTCCTAAACCGATCTTTGCCAAAGTCATCAACCTGTACCACCACCCAGGCTGTGGCGGCACCACGTTGGCTATGCATGTTCTGTGGGACTTAAAGCACAAGTTCCGATGTGCTGTGTTGAAAAACAAAGCAACTGACTTTGTAGAGATCGGAGAACAGGTGAGCAAGCTGTTCAGCTACAAAGCCACCAGCTACCATGACTACATTCCCGTTCTTCTCCTTGTGGATGATTTCGAAGAACAAGAAAACACCTACATTCTGCAGAATGCCATCAACTCCTTTATAGCAGAAAAGGGTCTGAGGTACGAAAAGACATTGGTAATCATCCTAAACTGCATGAGATCTCAGAACCCAGACAAAAGTGCGAAGTTAGCAGATAGCATCTCACTGAAATACCAACTTTCTCCCAAAGAGCAGAGAGCCTTTGAGGCCAAACTACAGGAAATCGAAAAGGAACACAAGAACTGTGAAAACTTCTACTCCTTCATGATCTTGAAAGGCAATTTTGACAGAGCTTACATAGAAAATGTGGTGAAGAATACACTGAAAGACCTGGACGCTTACAGCAGGAAGGCCCAGCTCATTTCTTACCTGGCATTACTCAACTCTTACGTTACAGACTCTACCATTTCAGTATCACAGTGCGAAATATTCTTGGGGATCACTTACACTAGTAAACACGGGAAACCTGAAAGTGTGGAAGACAACATGGGAACCTATTCCACACTTCTGATAAGGACCGAAGTCTCCGAATGTGGGAGATACACCGGTATCCGTATCATCCACCCTCTGATTGCCATCTGTTGTTTAACAGAACTGGAAATGAGCTACAGGATGAGTAAGTGTCAAATTGCACTGAATCTGCTAGAAGAAAATGTATTCTATGATTCTGGAATAGGACGGGACAAATTTAAGCATGATGTGCAAACTCTCTTGCTTACAAGACAACGCAAGGAGCTTGGAGCCGAAACCGACACACTCTTTTCCCCGTTGATTGAAGATCTGCAGAAAGAGGAAACAGAAAAGGTCTTGACCACAGGAAGCGATCGATTCCCACAGAATGCGTTCATTTGTCAAGCCTTAGCCAGGCACTTCTATATTAAAGAGAAGAACTTCAGCACTGCTCTGGTCTGGGCAAATTCAGCTAAAAGGAAAGCACCCAAGAATTCCTACATTTCTGATACACTTGGTCAAGTTTACAAAAGTGAGATCAAACAGTGGTTGAGTAAAAATGTGACCTGTAGAACCATTAGTGTGGATGATCTAAAGCATTTTCTAGAAATTGCTGAGAAGGCCTCCAAAGCTTTCAAAGATTCTCAGCAGCAAACTGATAGTAAAGACTATGAAACTGAAGCCTGGTCTCCACAGAAGTCCCAAAGAAGATATGACACATACAACACAGCTGGCTTCTTCGGTGAAATAGAAGTCGGTCTCGACACTATCCAACTTCTTCAGCTCACGCCGCTCTTCCACAAAGAAAATGAAACGTTGAAAGAACCTATGGTGCAGTTTTTATCTGGAAAGGGGATCGTGCCTCCAGACCCAAAAGATGAGTATTACGTTGCTCTCAGCAGCTTTACATCCCACCTACAGAATTTACAGTCAGATTTGAAAAGATGCTTTGACTTTTTCTGGGATTACATGGGTCTCCTGAAACCAAGGAATACCCCCAAAGAAACGACAGAACTCTTGCTAATTAAGAAAGTTACCCGGTGTTTCAAGAAATACTCAGACCTTTTCTGCCAGTTGGACCCCAGTTCGTTACAGGGCAAAGAAGACCTGTTAATTCAGGAAGAGAATTGTAGGAAACGCATAGAAGCCTGGAGGGCAGATACGTTTTCAGGACTCCTCGAATATCTCAATCCAAACCACAAGGAAGTTAACAACATGGAAAATATAGTGAAAGACTACGCCTTCCTGTTGCACCAAAGCCTAAACAAGCGCCTGGTGAAAGGGCTGACGAAAGACACACAGAATTTCATTTTGGCCAACATTATTCTCAGTTGTCTAAAACCCAGTTCCAAGTACATCCTGCCATTCGGCACACTGAAAACAAAGCTCCGAGAGGTCCTGCAGATTGTGGGACTAAATCATTCGCACCCTGATCCTTACTTCCTGGCCTGCCTCCTGTTCTGGCCAGAAAATAAAGAACTAGATCAAGACTCCGCCTTGATAGAAAAATATGTCTCCTCCCTGAATCGATCATTCAGGAGACAGTACAAGCGCATGTGCAGGTCCAGGCAGCCAAGCACCCTCTTCTACCTGGGCCAGAAGAAAGGGCTTCACAGTCTCGTTCACAAGGCTGAAATCGAGCGGTACTTCAGCGAGGTGCAAGATTCAAATTCCTTCTGGCAAAGTGGAGTCGTGTGGGAAAAAAGAGAGCTCAAAGACCTCCTCCGCCTACTGGATGGCCAGGCTGAAGGCAAGCTAATCTCTGTGGAATATGGGACAGAGGCAAAAATAAAAATACCAGTGACTTCTGTGTATTCGGGTTCGCTCA